>NC_142939.1:36515058-36570058 GCF_046866305.1 Octopus bimaculoides
TTCCTGCATGGGTTAGTCCTACAAGCCCATGAAACTTTATTCATATGGAGCTGAGTCAAACTGTTATTAAATAATTTATGTAACTCCTATCAAATGTGTTCAGTGCCACTTTCTTTTATTTGTCCTATTATTTGTGTGTGAGCATATGCATACAGACAGACAGACAGAGACAGAAAATGTGTTTTCTGATCATGGCTTCTTTTTAGTTCCTCTGTTTTCTCCTTTATATCTTATCACTAAACAGAAATTGTGGTCTTTCATCAAGATATTCTCTGAATGAATACATATTTAAATCAAAACCACTTAACTATTCATGGCTGTTGCTTTCTCATAGCTTTTTTGCTTTTGTTTTTTTAAACACAAACGATTTTTCTTCTCTTTTATAATTAAGCCTTTCCTCCACTTCTCATAACATGCCTAACACGTTTTTGAACATAAAAACTATTTAAAACAGATTATCAGCTAAACATCGTAATATTTGTTTTTATATCTTCCATATTTTCCCCCTTTACGAAAATATTAAATAATTAGGAAATTTTTTTTAGAAAATTGTATGTCACCCACCATAACTTTTATACACACTGACAAAAATATGCAAAAATGGTGAGCCTAATTCACTTTGCCATAGATGTATGTCAGGGGAGATAACTTTACTACTACAACCAAGAAATTTTATTTTACTTAATCTAGAGGAAGGACAGTGCTTCTCAAACTATCTGACGTGGCTTACTGGCAGTTTTTTTTTTTTTTTTTACCAATATGCCAGGGACCAGTAATATTTCTTAGTTATATTAATTTATACTGGAAACAATATATATAATGAAGATAATAAAAGTTGACACTTTTTTTATCTTATATTTATTTTGGAAACAAATAATACAATATTACATAGCACTGTTGTAGAGTCTCTAAAATACTTGGAGGAAACCAGAAAGAAATCTTGTCACATTGGTTCAAATATCAATCAAAGAGTGGATGCTACTAAAAGTACCAATCCCTTCAACAAGCTTCAAAATAATTTCTCTCCATCCCACTTCACTTAAACAGCTTGGATTAACATAAAGCCTGAGAGTAAGGTGAATATACTTGTTTAAGGTACTGTACAGTAGATTTAAATCCAGAATCACTTGGTTTTGTTTGAAAATTTGTTTAAATTTCTGAAACACATGACCTTGACTATACCTATCTCGAAATATTGTCAATGCATTGCCATGTGGCAAAATATTTTAGAGAAACATTAACACTGTAAATAGAATATGTTTTCTTTAATTAAACATTATTTTACGAAAATTAGATTCTTTCATACTGAGTTTCCTTTGAATGTAAAAGGTGTTTCTTTTGAACATATACTTCATGCCTTCATCTATGGTAGATTTTTTCTGTAGGCTCCAACTTAACTCAAGGAATTATAAAGAATACATGATTTGAAAGATATTTATAAAAGTCTATTATTCTGTCAGGAGTTGTCCTCCACCTTGAATATTTCAAAGTCTTTTCAGACTTAAGATTAATTGGAATTATTTTTACTATTTTTTATATGTTTGTTTTTAATAAATAAAAATAAAAAGTATGCACTTATGTAAAATTTAACAACTTTCACCCCACCATCAGTTCCTGAAGTGCACAGGGAGAATAAACATGAAAAACACACAAAAAAGAGATTTCCCTAAATGCCCAAGAGGATCCTTAGTGGTAGTAGATAGTTTCTATTTTTTAATGACTGGAATTAAACAGTGGAGGAAGATGCTTTGAAAACATAGCTGCTAGAATAGGAAACTAGCTAGAGAGAGTTCAGAGAGCTATTACTTCTATTAGGGTGAAAAGCAGAGTGTATGCTGCTTGCATATGAACTGCAATGCTACATGGAAAGATCTATATTAAGAATATTATTGCAAAAACACATTCAAAATGAGATAATTCAAGAACAGAGCAGAATACCAAAAGCACATGTTCTACTGGGTTAGACATGTCACATAGTGCATGAAAACAGGTGAACCCATACAAATGCAAGGTGGTATCCAAAAGATCAGAAAAGGCTACTCATAATGACCATGATGATAGGAAGACAGTTTAGTTAGAAAATTGGGCTAAGTTGGACAAAAAGAGTCATCAAGAAAGAAAGAACATACAGTTTTCTGATCGACACATACATATACCATAATTAATTAATTAATTAATTAATTAATTTAGCAAAGACCAAAGTACTAGTTATCAATAAAGCAGACAAATTACTAATCCTTTCAGTGAAATGGCCCTACTCAATAAGTAGAAAAGGTGTAAGTAGAAATTCCATACAGTGTACTCAGTGCAAGCTATGGACATATAAGAAGTGCGGATGTGCAGGTACAATAAACATTAAGAACACAAAGGAAAAGATTTTCTCAAATGTCCTTGGTGTTTGATCTTGATAGCCTTTCGTAACTGCTTCAGCATGTTACCATAGTACTCTCCATTGATGGTGTGGCTCTTTTGAGGATAGTTAATAAACACAATGCTTTTGCATCCTAAAAAATTGAGGCCGTCTCCTTCCAAGCATATGAAATGACCTTGGCCTTCTTTGGAGCAGGTGAGGAAAAGTGCATGGATTGTCTCTTTGTCTCTAGCTCAAAGTGATCAAGCCAACACACATAAGGAAGCCAGCTGGATCTGCCTCAAACCATGTGGTGCGCCTTTGATCAGGTGTCAGAAGACGTAACACTCAGCGAGTAGGAACGTTCGTCATGTCAAATTCATTGTGCAGAATATTCTCAACTCTTTCACAAAATATGCTAACCGCATTGACCATTTGATATATAGTCAATCGCCTGTCATCCATTAGCTTGTGATGAACGCGATCAATGTTTATCTTCGTGCAGGCACACAATCATCCAAATTTGAATACCCCTTCCCCGCATAGATTGAAAGCCCCGTCACGGCGCTCTTTCAACTTCTCTCTTTCGCTCTACCTCCCCCCACCCACCCACCCCCGGCCACCACTACCACTTTCCCTCTCACTCTTATCCATCACTCTTTGCATTCACATATACAAATACATGGCAATCTAAGGGATATAACTCTGAATAGACTAAACTTAGCATTAAGTTAGTACGTGCTTTTGAATTCCAAGCTTTTATTGTATCTTCGTGCCTTGTGGATTGGTGTTCTTTTGTTTACAAACCTCCAATACAGTATAAATATTTGTGTTTATATATATATATATATATATATATATCGTTTTTGGATTTGGTTTGCAAGATAATTTATGTGAGTTCGTATTCTGTTGTGTCTGGGGGAGTCATTTTCTTTTTGTGCCTAATAATTTAACACACTCACCAGTAAAATTTCCACTTATTATTTTTATTTTTTCTAAAATATTCGTTGCGTCTTGCAAGCTTTTCAGTAGTCTTGACTCTGTCCGTTATTTACACTGCGTTCCTTTTTGTTTGTTTGTGCGCATATATGGTGAGTGTGTGTTATTTCTTTACTACCCACAAGGGGCTACACACAGAGGGGACAAACAAGGACAGACAAACGGATTAAGTCGATTATACCGACCCCAGTGCGTAACTGGTACTTATTTGATCGACCCCGAAAGGATGAAAGGCAAAGTCGACCTCGGCGGAATTTGAACTCAGAACGTAGCGGCAGACGAAATACCGCTAAGCATTTCGCCCGGCGTGCTAACGTTTCTGCCAGTTCGCCGTGTGTGCCTATGCATGCATGCATGCATGTATGTATGTATGTATGTATGTATGTATGTATGTGTATGCATCTGTATGTATGTATTCTGCATATTCATGTGCTTGCATGTCCGTGTTTGTGTATTTTTATGTATGTGTGTGTGAGCGTGTGTTTGTATATGTATGCACCTGTGTCTCCTTGTGTGTGCATGTGTGTGTGTGTGTGTGTGTGTGTTTGTTTTGCAACTATGTATCATGTTTGTATGTATGGATGTGCATCTCCATATGTGGGGACACGTGTCTCCACATGTGTTCTTGTGTGAAGTAAAGTATGTGTGTGTATATATGGTCATGTGTTTCAGTCTCCATTTGAGTACGTGTGCTTGTCTGTTCATATGACCTATGTACCTATCCGGGCCATGGAGAACTAGTCCGTATATTTAGAAAAGCTCTGAATGAGACCAAACTCAACATTAAGATTGTTGAAAAGCCAGGGAACTCCGTCAGATCACAACTATGTAGGACGTACTCTTTGAGAATACCATATGCACCAATGATAACTGCATAGTAGTTAGGATTAGCCCTGGCATTAACTGTAAAACTAGAAATGTAGTTTACAGCATAAGATGCATAGAAGATGCTTGTAAAGACATGAACAGGACGTACAAAGGGAAGAGATCTAGGAGCATTGCGGAACGACTAAATGAACATCTGAGACAATATGACGACAAAAAACAGTCCTCCATACTCTGCCAGCATGTCAAAGACCACTATGGATGCAACTTGGGTAAAATTGACATCCGCATCTTATCCAAGCACCCAAAAGACCCAACACTCAGACAAATACGGGAGTACGTCCTTATAAATGAAACTTTCCCAATACTAAATAGGAAATATACATAGTAGATATCATACCTCCAAACCCACAGTTTACACAGGTTGAGTAGAATAATTTGTGGGCTGTTATGTTGGTAGATGTATGTATGTGTGTGTGTGTGTGGGGGGGGGGGTATATATGTGTATATGCACATGTATGTAAGCATATGGATATGAAAATAAACAGATCAACATACAGACGGATAGGTACATAGGTTATATGAACAGACAAGCACACATACGCAAATGGAGACTGAAACACATGACCATATATACACACACACTTTACTTCACACAAGGACACATATGGAGACACGTGTCCACACATATGGAGATGCACATCCATACATACAAACATGGTACATAGTTACAAAACACACACAAGGAGACAGAAGTGCATATATTTACAAACACACGCTCACACACACACACATACATATACATAAAACATACACAAACACGGACATGTAAGCACATGAAGGAATGAATGATGTCAATGTTTGCTGTTCATATATGGTTTAAGATTGAGGGTGGCAAACTGGCACAATCGTATCCGCACCGGGCAAAATGCTTTGTGGTATTTTGCCCATCTTTACGTTCTGAGTTCAAATTCCGTTGAGATCGACTTTGCTTTTCATCCTTTCGGGGTCGACGAAGCAAGTTGATCACTGGGGTCGATGTAATCGCTTTATCACTCCCTAGAAATTGCTGGCCTTGTGCCAGATTTTGAAACTGATATTTGGTTTAAGTGTTTAAGTGCTCTGCTCAGCTAGAGAGGATGTCGTTCTTCTCTGTGCGAGGCTGGGTGCCCTCTGGTGTTAGAACCGGTGCAGTGATACTAGTCTAGCCTTGAGATTTTCATAGAAAGTCTTCATGTCATGTTTATCAGCAGCTGCTTGTAGTTCAGATGCTTTGTTCCCCCACTACATGTTCTTCATGGCTCTTAGTCTGATCTACAAGGCATGTTTCGCTTGATGATACCTGACCTTAGTTCCTGCTAACTTGGACCAAAAAGATATTCCCGTTATCAGACTGGAGCAGACTGTTGATCAGATCACAGCAATCAGGGGCGTCATATGCTTAAAGTTTACAGAAACAAAACTAAGCGTGTAAAGAAGTTCATTGTATCAATGCTCAAGGCACAAGAAAAGTGCGCTGAACTAGGATAGACCTTGGATAAAGTTCTGGGCAATATGTCAGACGACACACTGAGTATTGAACAATATTAAAAGAGCTTAAAACAACTTACAAGACAGCAGTGGGGATTGTTGGTTTTGTCAAGTGCAAGCATCAAGAACAAGTTCAATAAGAATGATCAGACCATTGCAAGGGGTGAAACAAAGCGCAAAATGTTAAAAAAATTATGCTAAAAATCGAACATCAAATAGATCGTGATGGTGAGATTAAAAGCCAAAGAAAAAGGTGAACTAGTGTACGCTCTACTAAGTAAATTGGAAGATATAGGAAAACTGGGGTATATGTCTTATTAGAATGTTGGAAAGGGAGAAGAAAAGTAGACTTGTTTGAAAGAAGTGGTCCTTTTTCCTACAAGCAGAGAAAAGTGACAGCTGAGTGTGACAGTAGAAGCATCCGCAAGCATTAAGTGGCTGTCGATTGGTAGAAAGGGTAGAGAGAAGTGAGCGGTTCACTGGTGCGAATCAAAAGAAGAATAGTCAAAGAGTGGAGGTATGTGTTTGAGACGGCCACTGAGTATGCGCGCACGCGTATAAATGTGTATGGAAAGTAAAAGCGTTTATGTCCGTGTTCGTATGCCAGTGTGCGTGGCTGTATGTGGAGGAAGGGAAGAGAGGGGAGTGGAGAGCTAGAGGTGTACACACACACATACATACTTATATGTATATAAATATCCACACATTCCTTCTCTCTCTCTCTCTCTCTCTCTCACGCGCGCGCGCAAACACAAATACACATCTACATGAAATTTGGAGTAATTCTCGATTCTTGAGAATATTTTTCCTTTTCACTTAGAGTTGACTTCAATTTCCACCGAACAGTTATTATACGTACTCTGGAAACATAATTTCAATAAATCATGAATTTATACTGGTTTCAAATTTTTGCACAAGGCCAGCAATTTTGTGGGAGGGGTAAGTCGATTACATCAACTCGAGTGCTCAAATGCTATTTATTCCATCGACCCCGAAAGGATGAAAGGTAAAGTTGACCTCGGCGGAATTTGAGCTCAGAACATAAAAACGGACGAAATGTCGCTAAGCATTTTGTCCGGCGTGCTAACGATTCTGCCAGCTCACCATTTTATCATGAATCTATATTGCATGGTAGTTATTAGAACATTATTTATCAGTGTGCGGGTGGCCAGTGAGTGACACATTCTACCAGTGCCCCAAGTTTGAAAGTGTTTCGTTAAGAAAACAAGTGGTGTCCGCCAAATCAGAATGATCTCAGTGAGTTATTTCTCTTTCGTTTATGCACATTATCTAGATCACAGACGTGTTCTATTTCTATCAGTGGCGTGCGGTGACTTCCGGGGTTGGACATGCAATGAATTCCCCCCCCCCCCCCACGGCAATTTTTCAGTAAATAAATTTTCGTATTCCTACAATTTACATATGGGAGATTCTGAATATGCAATCACCCCCGTATGACCTAGAATAAACAGGGAATAAAAAATGGCTCTGTAAAGATGAGCCTGAAATAAGTGTACTGTTTGTATTTTTCTCTCTCTTCGAAACGTCAGTACTTTGCCATCCTCACTCTCCCTTAAAAAGTCTAAAAATCATAAGTGAAATGTAATAAAGATGAAATTGGATTCTGTTAATATTTTTGCATATTCGGAATCTTTGTTAAAGGTAGGAATCAGAAAATTTTTTTTCACAAAATTCGTTTTTCAAAGGGGTGTGATTCTGCATTAGCCCCTATACCTATTGGTTGAGCTGAATCAAATTGAAATGATTTAATTAAAGAACACATTTAGTTACATTATATGGCCATGCTTTAAGATCGTTACGCCCTGGAAGACAAGTCAGGTGTTTTATCATGCTACTTGTCAATTCTGGGAAAATTATCGATACTCAAGCAGACTGTTCTGAGACTTACTGAACTCCGTATATTAAAAGACTACGTCTCACGCACACACATTGAAAATACACTCATATACATGAATACACACACAATGAAAGACTGAAAATTCAACATTATAAAAAGCCCCCCAAAACTGTTGTGGCAGAAGTCAACATCTCTGAGATTGAAACAAAACATTTACGGCCGTAAATGGACTACACCCAGCAGCACAGAAAGGAAAACCTATGTAGGTTAGGCGTGACGAAGAAGTCGAACCATTTCTCTTGCCCAAACAATACTGATGTAAAATGGTCGAACTTTACATTATAACAAACACTAACCAAAACCTGTAATATATGCCCTTTAATATATTAATTTTTTTTAAGGTTCTAAAATGTTATTTACCTCATTTATAAATTAATTCAATTCTTCGATCTTTCTGGGCAAATATATCTATCACATTTTCATAGAAATCTTCTCTTTTCATCAATTGTTGTAGTAAATCTTTTTCAATTGACATTAGTGCTAACCCAGACAGTCTTCTTTCTCCTGTCGCATTTCTTTGGTATGTTTTGATTCTACTTAATGCAGAAAAGGATCGCTCTACAGAAGCAGTGGTAGACGGAATTGTCAAAATCAACTTGCACAGATTGAAGAGTTCTGGCATAGCTTCAACAAGGTCACTGCTGTAAATGTAACTCATTAAATGACTTAACTT
Organism: Octopus bimaculoides; assembly: GCF_046866305.1. Classification (NCBI taxonomy): domain Eukaryota; kingdom Metazoa; phylum Mollusca; class Cephalopoda; order Octopoda; family Octopodidae; genus Octopus; species Octopus bimaculoides. The sequence goes on from NC_142939.1 coordinate 36,523,354, forward strand.
CGCTTTTTAAAATCTTTCATTGAATACGTCACATTGAGCTCACTTTGGTAATCGAATTACATCAAAAAATCTGCCATAAGTGATTTTTAAAGAATGTATAGAGTCCACAGGAAATTGTTTGCAATATTCATCAACTTTGTTGAAATTCAAAAGTTCCATGAATTTAAACTCTTCTAAGGATGAATATCGTGCTTTTATTTGGTCAACTACTGTACTGATAATTTTGTTACAATGCATTCTAATAATGTCGTTGAGGCTCAATAGATATATTTTTGGATCTCTGAATTCCGATTCCTGCATCGACTCCATATTTTTTCCCTAATATATCATAAAAGATTGAAAAATTATCAAGTTTGTTTTCGAGTACAGTTCTAGTTTTATCTATTTGCTCTTTACAATACACTATGTCATGACTTTTACTCTGGATATTAAATAAGACGTCAGCAAAAGAAAAAAATGTCACTGAATACTTCTAACAAAAATAAGAAATCACTGGTTTGACAGACAAGTGAAGATAGATGACTTTCCATTTTTTGGTCATATTTACTGATTAAATATACGAGTTCTTTGGTCACCCACCGTTTATAATTAATTGTTTTCCATCGAAGTCACTTTTCGAAAAACTATTTCTCAAAATATCGTTTATAACACACATTTCACTCATTTGGAAAAAAAGTAACACACGTGTAAGCATCTGCGTATATTGTAAGTAAATAAAAAAAAAAAACGGTAAAATGACGTTAGTCAAATTAAATATTTTTGTTTTCAGAACACTCCAAAAATATAATAGTGCAAACAGATGTTTTGGATAAAAAATTCAAACTTACCGCCAGGCTGTTCCAAGAATTATGGCTAATTATAGCAGTTCTTCAGAACTGCTCTAGTTTCCGGTCAAAAAGTAGAACCAGCTAACAAAGAGATAGAGAGGTGGGGGGTCATGCTATTATCAGAAAGCATTACTTCCTATGATACATTTGTGGAATCACTGACAGAGAGAGGAAGGGGTACAAAATATATATGCTATCGGTCTTAGCATATCTTTTGACAGGTCACTAAGAGAGAGAGAGAGAGAGAGAGAGAGAGGGGAAGGAAGGAAGGACAAACTAACATAGATAGGGAGTTAGGGAGTGTCTATATGCTGGATTCTCAATGCATACCTTCTCAAAGCTTTTACTAGTCACTGAGAGAGGGGAAGGGGAGACAGAATATTTCGAAAACTGGACGGATTATTTTTTGCAAGAAAGTAACTATTTTATCTAATTTTCCGATTATATAACAGAATATGCGGCGCATAGCTTGCATGTCTGAGAGTGCACGCCACTGATTTCTATGTGTTCCGTTAGAGGAGATAAGGTAGGACAACTCTGTGCTGATAAACTCTATCGAATAACAAGTAAGTGTCCGCAGCTGTTCTTCCTCTTCAAACAATCAAATGACTTTTTCTTTAATGAGATGCCAATTGTGAGAATTGTTGATCCTTCAGATCACGCGCACACGCGCATGCACAGATAGATATACATACGTAAATGCACACATACATACATATATATGTGTATGTGTATATGTATCTGTGTGATTGTGTGTATATGTATCTGTGTGATTGTGTGTATATGTATCTGTGTGATATATATGTATATATGTATACATATATGTGTGTGCATATATACACACACATATGTAAATATATATAGAGAAACTTACATATATATATACATGCATAGGCTCAAACACATATATAATGCACATGCACACACAATGAGAAGTATTTAAAAAATTGCTGACCCAAATCATTTCTTAGTAAGTTATTGATCCAGTTACATGTTTCCTTTTTTTCTACCTTGTCATCCATGTGATGTGTTCATGCATGTGTGCTTTAGGCTAATGGTAGCACCCAGAAACACACACATTTATTGATATTCATACAAACATGCTCACTTAAGCAGACATACACTCACAGCAAATATCTGCGCATACTCGCATACGTACATACATACATACATACATACATACATACATACATGCATGCATGCATACATGCATACATACATACATCCGTCTGTTCATTCACCCATCCATCTGTAATTATTGAGGTACTGGGATATGTAACACACTGCCTAAGTCTCAATCTTGTGAAATTAAGCTTCTCAAAACCAGAAAAGAGAAAGCTGATTCGAAGTCTACAGATCCAAGCCATCACTGGAACTGTAAACATTTGTAAAACTTTCCAGAAGTTTATCATTTAAATATATATGAGCATGTCTAGACATGTAACTATATGCATGAGAATACATACATACATACATACATACATGCATACATGCATACATACATACATACATACATACATACATACATACATACATACATACATACATGCAAAAATATCCTGTTATTGATGTTGAAATTCCAATGAAGGAGCCTTGGATACAGGTTAGAAACTGACTCTTTCTCTATTGGCAAGAAATCTTGAAATAAAACTGAATAATGACATACATACACTCATTCATACATACATACATACATACATACATACATACATACATACATACATACATACATACATACATACATACAAATTTACAGAAAACAAAAGACGAAGACAGATGTTGGAACAACAAGCAAGTGTGTTAGTTTAACGCTCGGGAAGAATGGAAAAGTCTTTTACGTTTCGAGCCTAAGTTCTTCGACAGAAAGGATTAAGAGGGAATAAAAGGAGAGAGAATGAAGAAAAATACGGAGAGCGAAAAAAAGTTTTTGTAGGAATTTCTTTCACAGAGGGGGAGATCAGGAAGAATGGTAACAACAGACTGAAGTGTGTGTGTGTGTGTGTGTGTGTGTGTGTGTGTGTGTATGTGTGTGTGTGTGTGTGTGTATGTGTGTGTGAAGTTTGGGCAGAGGATATACATACACACGTACATACCTCAGTCCATCCATGCATGCATCCATCCATCCAGCCGTCCATCCGTCCATACACCAGTATTCAAATATGTTCTGTTTTCAATATGTTCTCAATTCGTTAATCTCATGTTCATTTGTTAATACTATCTTGCAATATTTAGTGTTTCTGCTGTCTTTCATTTTTATTACTATTGAGCAGCAGCTACTATATATCAATAATTCAATGTTTCTAAATTTAGCATTTTCAAGACATGTATGTTTGTATGTATGTATGTATGTATGTATGTATGTATGTATGTGTGCATGCAAGTATATGCAATTGCATATAGATATGTTACACATTCACGCACACATGCGCGCGCGCACACACACACACGCGCGCGCGCGCGCGCGGAGTATTTTAGTACTAAGCAACTTCGTTGAATTCCTCCCTGACGCAAGTAAAGTTACTTCCCTTAGACCATTTTAAAAAGATTTCTTACGCATTTGACACGCTTCTTCTGGATACCTTTTAGCTTCGATGAAAGTATTTGATGTTTTGCATGAAGTGCCCGAGAGCAGGTGAAATGAAATGGAAATCGGGTTTAGATGCATGAAAAGAAGTTAACATGACAGTTAACCGCCGAGAAATATTTTGATTCTTATCAAGAACTACTATCATTATTTAACAGATTCGTTTGATAAAAATAAACAGCTGCCATCAAATTTGATTCTGTACATTATCCGAATATAGATCTTAAAAACAAAAAAAATAATTAATTAAAAAATAAAAAGTTTTTGGTAGACCATGTTACGAGTGACAACTTAGCCAGCGTGTCAACGATTCTGCCAGCTCGCCACATGGATAATAGTAATAATAATAATAATAATAATAATAATAATAATAATAATAATAATAATAATAATAATAATAATAATAACAACAACAACAACAATATACCTACTGGAGGAGTTACTTCAATCCTATAAAATATTACCAAAAATGAAGTAGATTGACAAGCTTATTTTTTGAACCTGTTTAAGGCACGCTAGATGCCGAAATATCGTTTACTTGATAACCTGCCTAACAAAAATGTACAAAATATTAACATCTGTCTTGACTGAATATACTTGTAGTTCTTTAATAAAAAGTGGCAAATTCCTTAATGAACAAAAAGGATGTAAATGTGGGACCATTGGTTGTAAAGATCAGCTACTCATCAATAAAACGATCTTGGAAGATTGTCATAAACGATACAAAAACTTGTTGATGGTCTAAGTAGACTATAAAAATGCTTTTGATAGTCTACCACACAGATGAATTAAGAAATGTCTGGAAATGTATAAAATCTCTGCGAAACTTCTTGTCTGTAAGTATGAGACCACGGAAAACTACATTGACTTTGAACAGTGACAATGAATCTCTCAATGCTGGGGATGTAAGAATTTCATGTGGCATTTTTCCAGGATGACTGTCTGTCGTCACTCCTCTTTTATCTAGCCTTAATACCTCTCTCAAAATTGCTATAAAATGTTTAATAAAAATATAAATCATCTCTTTTACATGGATGATTTAAAGCTCTTTGCAAAAAATGACCAACAAATACAAGGCTTACTAGCGATTGTTCAGCAATTAATTGATGTCATCAGGATGCAATATGACCTCGATAAATGTGCAAAAGCTACATTTATCAAAGGAAAAATGACAGAAACATCCAATGTTAATCTTGACCAGCAGAATGTCATAAAGGAGTTAGGACCAGCGGAGAGCTACAAATACCTAGGAGTATTTGAAGGTGATGGAATCAAACATACAATGATGAGGGAAAGGATCAGAAAAGAATGTTATCGCAAGGTAAGAGCAATACTCAAGACAGAACAGAATGCAAGAAACAGGATCGAAGCGATCAATACTTTACAGCTTCAATATCATTAACTGGTCAATTACTGAAATATGTAATCTTGACAGAAAAATACGAAAATTATTGACATTGTATAGAATGCACCACCCAAAGGCAGATATAGAACAACTTTGCCTGCCAAGAAAAGAGGCTGGCCGTGGACTTTGACAACTGGAACTAACAATGAAGATTGGCACAATTGGCCTAGACACCTACCTGAAAAACTCTGATGACTGGATGTTAAAACTTGTCTTAAAGCATGAAAACAAGAAAGCATAATATTCAGTAACAAAACAGGCAAAGGAATATCTAAGTGAATTCAAAATGCTAAGCGTATGAAAACCCGTGCTAAAACTACTGCCTTAGATATTCTTACTGATAAATGGCAAGAAAAACCTCTCAATGGCAAATACCAAAGAGAACTAATAATGCCGATGTTGACAAAGCTCTTACCCATCAATGGTTAGTGTCTGCTGGATTAAGATCAGAAACAGAATGGTTTATCATAGCAGCCCAAGGTCAATGCGTACCTACAAGGAACTACCAATCCAACATATTAAAGAAGAGCAGTAGCTGAACATGTCGTGTATGTAAACAGCAAAATGAAACCATTGATCATGTAGTCTCCATGTGTAGTCTTCTTGCACCTATAGAGTATCTCAACTGGCATGATAGAGCAGCACAGTATATATTCATTAGGTAATTTGAAAAAACCTGGACCTGTCCCACGATAAAAAAATGGTGGGAACACAAGCTACCTCTAGTGCTTGAGAATGATCACATCTCACTCCTCTGGAACTTCACCATTCAAACTGACAGAAAGATAGATGCGAATAGACCAGACATTATATTGAAAGACTTCAGACAAAAATTATGCCTCCTCATTGATATGACTGTCCCAATCGATATAAACATATCTGTCAAGACCTACCAACATCTGAGCAAGTATAAAGATCTTGAAACAGAAATTAGCAAAATGTGGAACCTGACGACTAAAACAAAACCTGTTGTTATAGGTGCCCTAGGAATGACAGCAAAAGGGGCTGATTCCTGCCTAGCTCAGATACCAGGAAACCCCAAAATGGCAGAAATTCGAAAGATAGTGCTCATGGGAACTGCTCATATCCTATGTAAAATACTGTTTATGTAATCTCAAATTTTAAAACAAACTTTTAATTACCTACGTTTTTTTTATGACACCTTAGGCATAATACCAACTTGAACTTTTAACATGTCTCTTGATGTCTCTGGGTGAGACTTGGAGTCAACTCGTACAAAACAAAGCAAAAGTCAAACATACAACAACAACAACAACAACAACAACAACAACAATTCCCTGATGCAGTACCAGGCAGTGATTCTCATGGTTTTTGATCTTAACTCATTGGAAGTGTTATCATGTACATGTTTTGTCTTGGTAGATCGACTACAGCAAATATTCTGATCAGTAACACAGATTTGCTAGTCAGTTGCTTGACCTTAACCAGTTGAGCATGTCCCTTAGTGGCTAACGATATGTGCATCTCTGATCACAAGGAAGAGTTGTGGGGGAGTAACATAACCATGTGTTGAGAGGAATTCTTTGGGGTTTGAATAATTCATTTTTGGAAACATAAGTGTTTTGTTCACCATTATTAGACAAACCTTATTTAGGGACGTTTTGAAAGGGATGAGCTACTCGATCTGAAGAAAATTCCCACTGGGCCCCACCTGCAAGGCCATGCACTCTTTATCTTGATATGAGATCACTGTATCACGCACATATGGTTGTGATACATGTGCCTGGTGTACTCTTATCAGGTGTGTAGTCATGATGGGTGTATTCATATATTTACACCCGTGTTACTTTGATGGCATGCGCTGCTCTCTAACTCAATAATAATAATAACAATGATGATGATGATGATGATGATGATGATGATGATGATGATGATGATGATGATGATGATGATGATGACGATGATGATGATGATGATGATAGTAATAACAAAATGCTTAACCAACCGCTGCTGGGCAGCACAGCCTATCCAAATGAGAGTAGGCAAGCTTGATGAAGCAGATTTTTCATGCAAAACGCTGACTAGAAACAGATTAGATCACATCGTCCGTAACGCGGGTTATCAAGGCACGCGTCCTCCTGGAAGGAATCAACCTGAGGTTGATTCACGAACATCCAGGGTGGAAAGAGCACTTAAGTAACAAAATCGAGAGCTTCCGATAGGACGTATCAATCTTAGACGAAATCTCCAAAAGAAATAATGTAAAAACTAAAAGGGCTAGAATGATAAAGCGAAAATACAATCTGATAAACATGAATGAAATCCTGCGTGCAAAAGAGGGTTAAAGCCCAACTTTATGCAGATATGAAAAGAGAAACAAAATTTTCAGACAAAATAATATATTTAATACTGATACCAAGAAATTCTACAGAGAGTTGGGGAAACAGTTGATCGAAGTAAAAACCCCGCCTGATATTGAAGAAATAGTGACATTTTAGAAAAGCATACGGAGCGATAGAAATGAATTCAACAAGGAACCTGAATGGGTAGGGAGAGAAGAAGAAAGAATGGCTGAGATTGAAGAACGGAGATGGAACGATATTTCAATACAGGAACTAATTCAAGCTCCGTCTAAAGCTCATAAGTAGAAGTCTCTTGGACGTTATAAAATCCGAAACCTCTCATCATCACACCGTCAGTTAATGGAAAGTTTCTCTAATATCATCAGAAACCCCGAAAAACCCCAAGCTGGCTAACATTAGGGATAACATACCTGTTCCCTAAAACGAGCGACACAAGAAATCCCCCAAATATATAGCCCGATTACTTGTTTGACCACCATGTACAAAACACTTACACCCATCCTCACCGAAAACATCTTTCCTCTTGAGCCAAAAGGGAGCACAAGAAACTCATACTGCTGCAAAGACCAACGGTATGATACTCAAAAATAAACGGTATGATACTCAAAAAATTCTCATCCCCCCACCAAAAAAAAAAAAAAAAAAATACAAACCAAATCTTAGCACAGCATGGATTGACTACCATAAGGCATTTGACAGTTTCCCACAAACCTGGATGTTAGTGGCACTAGATATATACAAGATCTCTCCCTTCGTAAAAGGTTTTCTACAGCACAGTATGAGACTGTGGAACACAAAATTGTTTCTCAACCATGAGAAAGGCTCGTATGTATCAGAGAACATCAATTATAAACTGTGAAATATTCCCGGACGATTCGCTCTCCCCTCTCCTCTTCCGTCTTTCCCTCATTTTCTTGTCCCACGAGCTGAATGGAACAAATCACGGTTAAAAAATGTTTGACAAGGTCATCTCACATTTGCTCTACAAGGATCATCTGAAATTATATGCAAAAGATGACAAGGATCTGAAAGGGCTACTAGTAGCGTGAAAAAATTCAGTGATGATATAAGCATGAAATTTGGTCTTGACAAGTTTGCAAAAGCTTCGTTCAAATGTGGTAAACTGACAGCTAATACCACGACCCAACTTGATCACGATACATTTTTCAAGGACCTGAATCAAAAAGGTTTTTATTAGTATCTTGGTGTACACGAAGGAAAATGGATTCAACACAGATCAATGAGAGAGAAGATCAGAAAAGAATATTATAGATGTGTCAGATGGTCCTGAATACTGAGCTGGACTTCCAGAATAGAATTTCAGCTATAAACTTCCTGACAGTACCAGTTGTCATCAATTGGAATCTGAGTGAAATCCAGCGCATGGATATAAAAACCAGGAAACTGCTAAACAGGATGCACTAAACAGGATACACCACCCCAAACAGACGTCCACAAGTTTGTCTCCCTCGAAAGGAAGGCGGTAGAGGCCTAATCCTAATTGAGACGTCCTATAAAATGGCTACGATAGGACTCCAAGGGTATATCCAAAGTAACACCAGCTGGATGATACAACTGGTAAAGTAACATGAACAGAGTAAGAAACTGCACTCAAGCTCAAAGGAGGCATATAGATACGGACGAGAGCTTAACCTCTCTGATTATAACGATGATAAGGAGGACACACCACCCACTAAAGTAGCAAAAAAGTGTAAAATAAAGCCAAGCAGGAAAGCTTGAAGGTAATATCAGAACTGTGGAAAGAAAAACCATTGCATGGGAAATATCGCAAACGATCTGGAGAAGCTGATGTAGATAAGAGAAGAACCCATCAGTGGCTGCAGAGTGTTGGTTTGAAAGCTGAAACAGAAGGATTTATCCTAGCGGTACAAGATCAGAGTCTCCTAACTCGGGACTATCAAACTGATGTCACACACAATGAAGTAGACGCAAAGTGTAGACTTTGTAATGACAAACTGGAGGGTATTGATCACATTGTTTCCAGTTCCTAAGTCCTTTCCCCTACAGAATAAAACCAGACACGATCGAGTGGGCCAATACTTGCACTGGATTGTATGCCGTCAATATGACATCCCTCACGCTAAGACCTGGTATGAACTCCATCCAGGGCCAGCCACTGAGGGAGAAAATGTTACGACTCTATGGGATTATGGGACATATTCAGACAGGAAAATAAATCTTAACAGACCAGACATCGTCATCAAAGACCCAAGACAAAAACCATGCCTGTTAAGACAGAACCTACTGATAGAAACATCTCAACAAAGGAATTTGAAAAACTGTCGAAATATAAGGACCTTGAGAGTGAGATATCTAGGACGTAGCAATTAAAAACCAAAATTATCCCTGTTGCTGTAGGTCTCCTGATAATGATAAAGAAAGGCACTGAAAAATTTTGACTAGATCCCTGGGAACCCAACAATCTATGAGACTCAAAAAATTGTGTTGACATCAACCGCCCACATTCTCAGGAAGTTTCTCTCCATCTAATATATATGTGTCATAGGTCTCTGAGACCCAGTCGGAAGATAAATTAAAATGAAAATCAATCGAGAAAAGAAAATAATAATTACCTAACAATATATAATAATGGCATAATAATATATAATAATCATAAATAAAAAAGAGCTTATAAATTAAATTAATCTTTCATGATAGCAGTTCTGAAAGTCCACATGTTTTTCATGCTACACATTCGTAGTTGTAATTGTTCATCTCCATTCGATAGACGTTGTAGTCATAATAGTGGTAACAGCTGTGCAGAAGGGTGTTCTGAAAGTATAGTAACCAAAATTTGAACTGGGCGGAAAAAGGTTCAGGGGTGATCTTTCTGAACAGTCAGACTGAAGAGAATGAGAGGGTTATGATGGAAAACATCTAGCGTATAGCCAATTCCGTACACCAAAGCATCAGGGTAACTATAGATTACCCAACAAGACATCCAAACAAGAGACTCCCGGTCCTTAACACAGAGGTTTGGCTAAAAACCACAAATAACAAAGTTTAAATCCCCCACTCACACTATATGAAACCCATGTACTCGAAGTATGTAATCCATAAGAGTTCAGGTCTATCACACAATGTGTAAATTAATATATTAATAGCTGACTTAGAATAATGACAAAAAAACCCTCCTGTGCAAACCCTGGGAGAAACAGAAACACACACAAGACTTCATGCATCGCATGCAAATTTTGGGATACAACCAGAAAGATAGGATCCGAGTGTACAGGAGAGCTAGCAAGAAATTTGAGGAGATTGTAATTAAGGATGTCGACAGAACACAGCCTAGGTACCATAGTAAGCAGTAGAATAAAATACAAAGAATTTATGATAAAACGAACAAAAAGAATACGTGATACAATGCCGACAAGTTCCAAGGGGTGATGTTTGTAGAAGCCACACCACACGGGGAGCAATCTCGCAGATTTAGAAAAATCCTGAGGGATACTAAATTGAACATAAACGTCATGGAAAAACCAGGGAGATCCATCAGGTCAATAATATACAAAACATACCCCTTGAGAAAAATCACGTATGTAGAGGAGAACTGTGTAGTGTGCAAATATAGCCCTGGTCTCAACTGCAAAACCAGAAATGTAGTTTACTGAATAAACTGCATGGATGGTAATTGGAAAAACTGGAAGACTGCATACATAGGTGAAACGGTGAGAAGTTTGACCGAGTGTATAAATGAACATTGGAGTTTAGACATCCGGACGACGCATCGCTACGACAGATACGAGAGTCTGTCTACATAAACGAAACACGACCGGTTTTGAATAGTAGATACCCCCAATAGGCCAAGGTCTTACAAAGACCCATGGACGTACACACACACACGTATACATACACACGAAGGGACATGCACACACATGCAAAGACAAACAAGGACACAGACATGCCATCACGCCCACACGGATATACACACACACGCATACCGAGACACATGGAAACATGCATACTGAAGTACACACGTACACACAAACACACAGGAAGTCACACACATACGAATGCACACACATACAAATGGACACACACACACGGACACACACATAAAACACACTGCATACACTCATATATTCATCTCGGAGAAATCTCGGACGAATCCTAACGCTGGAACATAAGTTCAAAAGAAATAGAAGTAGAGAGACGTGTCACTGAAGAGATTGCAAAAATGCGATGAAATAATTATTTGACAAAAAAAAAAAAATATAAATAAATAAAATAAATAACAACACGAAAAATGCTGAACAATAACAATACGGGACCGAACCAGTGCGTCTGTTTATTATTACCGGCATAATACCCCATTCCAAGGTTCAATAGTGTATATATATATATATATATATATATATATATATATATATATATATATATATATATATATATGTTAGTACATACATACACGCATACACACATATGCTTATGTATGTATATCGGCATGTGTATATGCATGTATGAATGTATGTATAATGTATGTATACACACGCATACAGAGATAATGGGAACGTCATAAGAGTATATTAATAATGAATAAGACGTGATACGTTTATGGTTTTTCAAAAGTTTTATACTTTATGAAATAGCATGCCAACGTTATATAAGCTTAACTGAGTTGAAAAAAGAGAAAGAATTAATAGTTTATCACAAAGGAGCTAATAATCTAATAAAAAGAAAAATGTAAGTCAGTAGTTAATATTAAAACATTCAATAAGTAGAAGAAACTCTTTCTAAGTTAGAAAATACAAAAGGATAATGAAACAAACTGCATTAAAATAATTGAATTTAGCCAAGAATATATATAATTTAATTTATAATGAATAGCATAATATATAAATATATACGTTATGATAAGAAGATATATAAGCAAAAATAGTAGAGGTTGTTGGAATAAATTTTAGAAACTAATATCGTATCAGAGATACTATAAAAGGAACAGATGAAATGAGGTATAAGATTTATAAAGAATTATTTTTTAACGGTAACGATGTCAACACTAATGAACTTATAAATAAGTAAATCTATACCCGGGGTTCGACTAGAGGCGGTGCTCCTGCATGGCCGCAGTCAAATGACTGAAACAAGTAAAAAATAAAGTAAAACATTTTGCAGAGTAACATATATTTGAAATACACACACACACACACGCACACACACACACACACACATACACATATCATCCACACACGGCAGTGTGTGAATAACATTCTTAAGGTCAACATTAACTCACTCGCGACCACTTCTAGGCTTTGTCATTAACTCAGTTTTTAACCAAATTATATGATGTTTGCATTTTTAGGTTGGTCAAATCCTAAGCTACATTTCCAACTAAAAAAGTTTCAGTAGAATATGTGAGATCAAAAATGGGAGGGTAACACCTCAAATCGACTTTGACGCCATTTTTTTTTTTTTTAGAGAAATCTATATTTTATTTTAGCTTATATAATAGATCTCTGCGAGAGGAATCTATCCATATTACTTATATGCAAAAATATTCAGTGGAAAAAAATGTACTGAAGTAAAAACCGGTGAAAAAAAAAAAAAAAAAAAAAAAAAAAAAACCCCGAGATTAACGCCTGAAATCGACTTTGACTTCAAATATTAATCTTATTTTAAAAGAAAACTATATTTAAATTCAGCTTTTCTGATAGAGCTTCACTAGAAGAATCCGATGGTGCCAATTACATCAAAGAAAATTTTAAAATAAAAAACTACTTGGGTCGAATGTGCCGAAAAGAGTTCTAACGCCTAAAATCAAATTCAAAACCTAAAAATGTTTTCCCTTATATGATAGAACTCACCTTTTGAAAAAATCATTCACGCATGGTAATGTATGAATAATATTCTTATGGTCAACATTTACTCACTCACGACCACTTTTAGGCTTTGTCTCTAACCCAATTTTCAACCAAATTAGCTGATGTTTATATTTTTAGATTGGTTACATCATAAGCTACATTTCCAGCTAAGAAATTTGAAAATTGGTTCATTAAAAAAAATCGTTTGATTCAAATATGTGAGGTCACAAACAGGAGAATAACGCCTGAAATCGACTTGGAATCCAAATATTTTTTTAATAAATCTATATTTTATTTTAGCTGATATGATAGATTTCGACGACAGGAATCTATCCATGTTAGTTATATGCAAAAATATTCAGTAGAAGAAAAGTACTGAGGTAAAAATCATCGAAGAAAAGGAGGTTAACGCCTGAAATCAACTTTGACTCCAAATATTCTTCTCCTTTCAAAAGAAAGCTATATTTAAATTTAACTTTTTTGATAGCTCTCAATTACAAGAATCTCATGATGTTAATTGTATAAAAAAAAAAGATTTTTAAACTACTGGGGCTAGATGTGCCGAAAACAGTGGTAACCCCTAAACGCAAATTTATAACCTAAACATTTTGCTTTTGAGTAAAAATTTTGTTTTTGTTTAGCTCATATGAAAGAACTCATCAAGACGAGTGTCGAGGTGCTAATCTTTTGAAAAAATATTCAGAATGAAAAAAATTATTATATAAGCTAAATGTGCTAAAAGGGGAGAATAACTTCTGAAATCGACTTCACGGTTATACACGTGACGCTGCATACATACTTTCGTAAATACACACACACACGCACGCACGCACGCGCACGCACACACACACACACATACATACACACACACACACACACACACACACACACACACACACACACACACACAACATGCACATACACATAAGTAAGTTTTAAAACAGCCTTGAAGGGAAACAAAGGTAAGTGTGACGAATACGTGGCTTTAAGGAAAGAGGGAGTAAATTGACAACAATTGATGACAAGTCAACTCTTTTCTGTTGTCCATCGTAAATAAACACTCATACACAAACACACGCACATATATGCATATATATACATACATACATACATACATACATACATGGTGGTTGTCTACTCCTTACTCAGAGTTCGACCAACACCTGTACCTACACCTTAGAACCATCATGGCATCTGATGTGACTTTTTAAACCAGACAATGTTTTGAAAAGACACCCACATAGATTGCATATTCGATTTGGACCACCAAAAGCTGCAGATAAGTTCTGATCTTTGTGGATCTTAAAATGTCTTTTGAGGCCTCCGTTAGATTTGCAAACCTTCTGGCATACATTGCATTGAAAGGTGTGCACAGACATATAGGCAGAATAGTTGGTGGAGGTTCGTTTTCCATGGGTTCGCAAATGAGATTTGAGCCCAGCAAAAGAATGGCATGGTCTGTCATAAACTGTGTACACAAAAAGGTCATCGTGATTCACCTTCTCAATCGTAACATTCTTCCTTAAATCTCTCTTGAGTCTTGCATGCGTTATCATGGCCTCTTCAGACGCTTTCACTGCACTCCACATTTTGTTCGCCATCCAGCTCGATTCGAAGCAAGGGTTTCTATTTCCTCTGGATCCATTCCAATGACGTCATAGTAGTCCTTGTGTCGTCCTTAAAACTTTTTTTAGATTAACGCCAATAACGTTTCCCCTCTGCAAGCTCACTATAAAACATTTGTTTGGGCATGCGTTTATCCGCCATTCGAACAATATGGCCACACCATCTCATTTGGTTTCTGAAAATCATAGCTTTAATTGAAGTGGTGCCTGTAGATGAAAAGACATCTGTGATTGGAGTAAAAGAACTCCATTTAATGTTTAAAATGCGATGAAGGCATTTTTGGTGGAATTGTTCTAGCAACTTAAAATGTCTTTCATAACATGTCCATGTTTCACAAGAATACAACAGAGATGTTAAGACAAATGATTCGTAAAAAGCCAACTCTGTATTGTTATTAACATGTTGCTGGGGCCAACAGACCAGTTTCAGAATGACTGACAAGATCGCAAACATCAGCGTATAAAGGTTCTTTAAAGAGTGAAGTACCTTTCCAACCATAGACAAAAGCGAAATCCCATGAAAATTACCACATAGACCTTTTGGTCCCTATTTATACAAGGAGACTAAAATGGCATCAATCTAGTCTTGAGGCACTTTCTCAGTTTTCCAACAGTGACAAATTAATATTTTTAAGAGTTCAAACATTTTGTCACCCCCATATTTCAAGACTTCTGCACAGATTCAATTAGACCGTGGAGACTTATTGTTATTCAGCTTATTTACAGCTAAATAAATGTCCTTTAGAGTTGGTTCAAATGCCATCTCTTCTATAACTTGAAAGTGTTCGATTTTTCTATCATCCTCATGTCAGACGATGATAGTCTATTCAAAAGCTCAGAAAAATATTCTACCCAGCGCTTATGAATAGAAGTGGTTTCAGTCAGAAGAAAACGTCCATTTGCTGTTCTCACCGGAGCTATTGAAGAAGATTTTGGGCCATATACCTCCTTAACATAAAAGTAAAAACCCTTGGTATCATTTCTATCAGCTACTTCTTGTGCCCCTTTTGCTCTATCATTCCACCATTCCTGTTTAATTTTCCTTAGAGCAGTTTACACTTGCCTTTTCAGCTTTCTGTCAGCTTCGTTTGAGTTGGGGTTCAAGGACTAAAGAAGAAGTGTATAGTCTGAGTTTTGTTTTTCTGAATGTAGATCATGAATTTCTGCTGATCTATCTGAGAACCAGTCACTGGCCTCTTGTTGGAATTATCATCAAGAAGTGTGCGCACATTCCAACAGCCAAAATTCAAAGGACGTTTATTTTAACTTTTTCTTGAAGATTGTTTGACTACAGTGGCAGGATGATGACCAGGTCCAGCCTGTGATACACAGGAACACTTGCCGGGCCAAAACTGTTCCCCTGACGTTCCCAAGCATTTTTTGCTATTTACTGAATCTGTTTAAGATGTTTTCGAGTAAGTTACAAGTGCATATTTAGGTTTCTGCCAACCAATCAATTCAATGATTTTACTAAGATTTGGTGTACAGGAAGTATCTGTGCAGATGAAGAAATTTCTGTGAGTGTAGCTTGCACTGCATTACTCCCACCTATTGGCTCAAGATGACTTTCGCCGGTGTGACATGAAAATTGGACAAAACCAGGAGCTTCCAAGGCCTCAGGTTTTATTTCGGAGATTTTCTTCTCCTAGGTAGATTATCAACCAAGGTTAAAGAGATTTTACCTGCCATGAGGTAAGCTATCCCATTCCAGACACCAAACTGACACCCAAACACCCTATAAAGTGGCCAAATATCACTCCGATGTCCAACGAGGAGTAGCGCATTCATACAAAAAAAGTACGACATATGATTTGCAAATATAAATAAGAATTAAATATGAATTATAAATATAAACATAAAAAAGTAAAACATATGCAATTAAAAATATAAACAAAGTAAGATTAAAATATAAATAATATATATATAAAAATAAAAACATATACATATATGCATATAAGAATAAAAAATATGGACATATTTACAGATATTTTGTTGGGTGGCCGTTGACTGCTCATGAGTGTCTCCACTCTTTGACGGGTTTTATTTTTCATCCCGCAGGGTGTCCAACAAACACCCTCCTCACCAAGCAAGCCTGGTGGGGGTTGCCAGTATAGTTGCCGACGACTCGACCATGCAACAGGTTGTACTGGATTACATGTTACCAGTAGCACTCAAGAGCGACCTGACATACATACATACATATTGCAGAAAAATGCTACTGAAGTTTAAAGTTGAATCATTTTCACCAAATAAAAAAAAAAAACAAGATTTAGAAGCTGGCATTTTCTGCATGATAGTTGTCTATCACAAAATGAACGCAAAATCATTATACGAGGAGAAATTTTTATTAATCAAACGAAAGTAAAGCATTACGACAACCAAAGTTGTAAGAACTTCTGAAGTTTTAATAAGTTTTTTGTTTGCTTTTAATCTTTAATTCAATATTAAGAGTAGCAAAATTTAGATTATTATTTCTTAGGGTAAATTGACAAGGTTTCTGCTTTCAGATATTATAATTCGATTTTCAGAGTAGCAGGACTCAGATTTTTTTTCAGGCAAGTTGACAAGAACAATAGCTGAATTGCAGGCTTTATTTTTATTTTGCATGAATTTTGACTAACAAACAAACTTTTCCCTAACAAGGTC
Source organism: Octopus bimaculoides (assembly GCF_046866305.1). Lineage (NCBI taxonomy): Eukaryota > Metazoa > Mollusca > Cephalopoda > Octopoda > Octopodidae > Octopus > Octopus bimaculoides. The sequence goes on from NC_142939.1 coordinate 36,540,587, forward strand.
AGGTGGCCCCTCCTGCCTTACGGTGGCCGCACTAGCTATTTTTGAATTTTTAAAAAATTTATATTAGCCATGACTTTACTATTCATATGATCAGATTCTCTTCTTACTATATAGTTGACATATTCTCATACCTCTTCTTACTAGCTCTTCTTACTATATACAAATATAGCTAAGTTATTTCTTGATTTTAGAATAAAATTAGTATTACATTAATATTTGCAATTATATAGAAAATTATTTTTCATAATGAATTTTCGCACTTTCTTTTTTAGCGCATTCGTATTATGCCCTTTGTTTCAAAACCAAAATTTTATATACAGTGAAGATATAGAATCTAACATTTTTTACAATTATTATTACATTTCTCATTATCTTAATTCAAATATTTTTTTAACAAAAGGATATTTATTAATTTTATTGCAGTGCATGGAAAAAAAGTGGATTACAATAAAAAATGTGGGCGCACGTATATTTCATATTCTTAAGTTATTACACCTGGAAAAGTACAGAAGATTTCTACAGTAGAATTTGCCTAATTTGTCACCTCTAAAGGAAACTAAAAAGTACTTAAAATTAAATTTCTACTTACTTAAAATATTGCAGACGCGAATAATATTTTTAAAATTAAAAGACATTATATCTGGTAAATTTGAGATAATTTATTTTTTAATTATGAGAATCTAAAAAACAAGTAAATTTTTGAAAACATAGTACAAAAATAGATTTAAACAAAAATTGTTTTAAATCATATCTTTTGATATATACAACTAAAATAGTCATTTTATGTAGATGTATCAAGTTCATACAATAAAATATGAAGTTGCAGATAATATTGCACAAGATTATTTTTTCCCTTGAATTGAAATCCTATTACAAAAAAAATTGATTGTAGTAGAATGGTCATTAAATGGTTTCAAATCAACCATATGCTCAGTTACTTCTTCCACATTAAAGAAAAAAATTAATCTGACGAATAAATCATAAATAAAAGTTATTAGTTAGCATTAATACAGTAAAATTAGTCTAATTCGTCTTTAGCTAATTCGTTACTTCACCTAATTCGTCACTTTCAATTTTCTCCAAGAGATGACTACTTATGCGAATTCTACTGTATTTTTAAAATTAATTAAATTTTATTTCATTTTTAAAATACTGCTTTTTCCAAAAATAAGCCCATGCGCTTAAATACACACTTAAATACTTTTGCTTAAATAATTTTTTTTATGAAAATAATAAAAATTACTAGGGCTACACATGAAAAGAGTTTCTGAATATAAGCCCTTAGGTTTAAAATCGGATGGGCTTATTTTTGGAAAAAAACCAGTAATGCTTTTATAATTTTTGTTTTAATAAAATATAGTGAATTTTTAAAATGTTATTCTTGGCTGCAGTATTTTAAGTACAGTAGAATTTGAATTTCGAATTAGGCAAATTCTACTGTAGAAATCTTGTTCTGTACCTTTCCAGGTGTAGTAACTTAAGAATATTAACATGCATGCGCCTGCATTTTTCATTGTAATATATATATATATATATATATATATATATATATATATATATATATATACACACACACACATTAGGATGGAGCCTTTTTCTCACGAGTTTTGATTTCGGGATGGGGGTAGTGTGGGAAAGTTGTGAATGGACATCAAAATAACTACTATAAAATATTAGAACCTGCGAAAAATGTCTTCTATCTCCACAAATGCATCAAAAAATAGAAAAGATGAAAACAACAAACAAACGCCTCTACTTATTTATTAGCTATAAAATACAGTTTTCATTGCACCTTCCTCGGGTAGCTTTTAAATGACTGTGATTTTTTTTTTTTTTTACTTTTTCCGTTTTTTGATGCATTTGTGGATACAGAAGATATTGTCGCAGAGTTCTAAGATTTACACCAGTTATTTTGATGTCCATTCACAACTTTTCCGCATTACCCCCATCACGAAATCGTAGTATACATATTTGTGTACTAAGGATGAATATAAAAAGTGAAGTTGTAATAGCAGAAGTACTGGTTTCAAATTGGGGCCCAATGCCAACAATTTTAAGGAGAGGTGGCTTATCGATTATATCGACCCCAGTGCTCTATTGGTACATTATTTCATCAAGCACGAAAGGGTGAAAGGTAAGCTGATATGGGCAGGATTTGTGCTTGTCCAATGCCCTAACGATTATGCCAGCTCGTTGCCTTAGATATAACGTTTCAAACCTTAACACAGGACCAGCGATTTTAAGAAGAATTTAGTCGATTACATCTACTTTAATACTCAAATGGCATTTATTTTACAACCCCGAAAATATGAAAGGTAAAGTCAACACTAGGACGTAACGAGTCGGAAGAAATGCCGCTAAGCATTTCGTCGTCTATCGCACAAACGATTTTGCCATCTCGTCATCTTGATAGCAGAAATAACAGTTTAAAATTTACTCACAAGGCAAATATTTTAAAGCGAGAATTTTAGTCGCACTCAGAACATGATAAATCCGAAGAAATATTGCAAGACGTTCTCACTATTCTGCTGCCAGCTTACACTTTTATTTATAATATTTATGATAAAACCAACCAGAAATACTCGTGGAAATTCACAGTAAATACAAAAATGTTTAGATGGTTGGAAGTTTACACAGAATCATAAAAATTAGCGTTTGTTTTGAAACTGTATGTTCTGTATTATTTTCATTAGGAAAAGAAAACCTTTCATATCTTCTGGATAAGGTTGAAATTAAAGGAACATGACTCCCATTCTCTCAGCAATTCAGGTGTTTGTCTATAAATCTAAAAGCTTCCGGTGTTTGTCTATAAATCTAAAAGCTCACAATGATTACAGAGAATATCTGTGTCACCAATGTTGTAACTTTCAACCATCTGTTTATAGTTTTCTGACGTTTCTCATTTTCATTTTCTGTTCTATCTTCAACACGTTCTCTTATCTGTTGTAAATACTAATTGTATTCTCTTTCATTCATATTTTCCATTCAATGTTGCTGCTTCCGTGCTTGTTCCAATGATTCGACTCGCTGCTTCTCTTTACCTTGTGGCCTATACAGTTTCATTCTTTCTCTTGTTAGCTTAAATCATCTGTCATCCATATTTTATAAACATAAATTTCAAAGTGAACAGACGATAAATAATTGCACTTATGCGCATGTGTTAAGTGATGGATAATATGTAAAATTTAGTTCAACAAAAATACTACATATTTGACTACACACTCACTCACTATCACAGTCACCACCACCACCACCACCTGAAGAGCTTACTTTCAAAATCAGTTATATGCATCGGAATGACTTTTGAATAATTGTTTAAAACAACAACTTGAATATATCTGGTTTTCATTGGAAGACTAAGATTCACCTACTGTCTACATGGCATCTATCTCAGTTTAACTGAAAAAAATTTCACGCGCGTGAAACCACCAGCAGCTTGCGAATTGTGTATTAATGGTTATCATGAAATAGACCAAATATGCGCTTATACCGGTTTTGAAAGTAAGCTCCTCATATATATATATATATATATATATATATATATATATATATATATATATATATATATATATATATATATATATATATATATATATATATATATATATATATATATATATATATATGTATATATATATATATATATATATATATATGTATGTGTGTGTGTGTGTGTTTGTGTGTGCGTGTGTGTGTGTGTGTGTGTGCGCGTGTGTGTGTATCGATTAAAGTTGAGAGGAAGGCAAACAGTTAGTCAAGGCAGGACTATGGCATTTAAATTCATTTAATTCAATCTAAAAATAGTAAAATAATGCAAAATTGGTAAAGATAGTAGAGATAGTCTCTGACAGCTGTTTCTGGGATATCCAGGCTATTGGATCATCGTGTCGATTGAAGACTCTGTAAACCGGGTATTCCGTCATCGGAGAAATGTATGACAGACAGTGACAGGAAAGCTCCTCTTTAATGATATTCATTATGGTTCATTATATTCAGGAGGGTAGGAGGGTTCAATTAAATCCATTTGAATTGGTTCTTTCTCAGGTATATCTTTATGTAAATCCTTAGGTGAACTCATTATCAAAAGGGTAGTTAAGTAGTATATCAAGGTGAGAATGGGTAGAAACTGCTAGTAGTTGAAAAGTCGTGTAAATAATGAGAATGAATAAGCAAAATGTTCTAGTATGAGAGAAAAAGATAGATAGATAGATAGATAGATAGATAGATAGATAGATAGATAGATAAATAGATAGATAGATAGATATAAGCATTACATGAGATATATAGTGTTCAGTATATTATAGGGTATTCAATTCTGAGCGAGGGGGTGGGTGGAATTAATGAAAATATATTCTGGTATGAGAGGTATAGGTAGCTCTATATAGTCTTGGGAACATTAGTGGGAAAAGATGGAATAGGGCTAGCAGATTGGCATTCCAATTCAAAGAAGCTGGGGGTGGTGTGAATGTAAAGACCGACAGATAAGGGAGAGGATGAGACAGGGCAAATGCCAAACCTTGGGTCTAGGGTATCAGGGAGAGGGTGGGAGTTGTGGATAACAAAGTGGACACAAGAAAGATAATAGACAAGTGTATATATGAGTAGTGAAATCTTACTGGGGTAGATATGTATTGTTTACTTGCCACTAAGGAGAACTAGAATGCTAGAAATAGGTGTCGAACTGTAAAGGAAGGATTTAAGATTTAAGATTTAAGAATTAAGAGTTAAGATTTACAAAGATGATATAAGACATGTGGTATAAAAATAATGTAAATAGCTAGAATAAGGAAGAAAAAATTAAATAAAGATAAATATAGATAGGGACACATAAAAAATAATTTATCTGTTTATCTATTTTTTTTATCTATTTACATACACATATAGACATACAGACAGACAGATAGATAGATAGACAGACAGACAGACAGACAACTGGATACATTTCTTTTATTAGCCACACAGGGCTCAACGAAGATGGGACAAATACAATGGATAGATAGATAGATAGATAGATAGATAGATAGATAGATAGATAGATAGATAGATAGATACACATACATACGACCAGCTTCTGCACAGTGAGAGTGAAATCGCAGGAAACTTATTTACCATGCAACTGTACCAACATCTATCTATCTATCTATCTATCTATCTATCTATCTATCTATCTATCTATCTATCCAGTTGTCTGTCTGTCTGTCTGTCTATCTAAATGTTTATACACACTCACACACAAACACACACACACACACACTATCTCTCTCTCTCTCTCTCTCTCTCTCTCTCTCTCTCTCTCTCTCTCTCTCTCTCTTCACACACACACACACACACACACACATAAGGTTAAAGAAAATAAGTGCTAAACACAGTATCAAAACTTTATTTCAGAGAAACAGACATAATGTAAAGGCATCATATGCAACCTCCTTTTTAATTGTGGCAAAGAATAAAAGATGTTAAACTTAAAAGGGCTTGAAAAACACCATCACTGGAAGCTCAAATAATGAATTTACATTCAATCCTTGCATGACTGACAACCAACAACAGTTAACCACAGAAAATGACATCTAGAACTAATAATATGCCTATAACAATGAACCTACAGAACCTGCACACCAACATTATGATGAATCCACAACCAATTATAACTGGAATGACAGGACAACCACTACACAACCTCCGGTCACCAACAACGGTCACAAATAGGTGCTCCTGCAAGGATAAATTTAATTGCCCATTGGATAATCTTTGCATGACTCGTCGATAAATGCACTGTGCACACGAGGGGAGAGGCCCTTATGTGTACGTTGGTGCCACGGTTGATTCTTTCAAGAATCGATAGAGAAATATTTCTAGTTTGAAAACAAAACTGATGAGACATGTGACATCACTGGTGGATTTTCTATGGCAACTGAAAACCGACAAGATTAAATGAGATTTCACGGTCAATTATAAAATATGCAAAACTCTACAACACACATTCTAGGACCTGTGGATTGCGCTCTGAAGAACTCCTATCAATCTTGCTTACTAGGGAAAAAGGAATTAATAAATTAACTGAACGGATTACACGTTGTTTACATGCCATGAAAGCCACCTTCAAATATTACCACCCTATAAACACGGCACCTAGCTTCCATAATCCACATTGAACAGTGAACACCATGCTATCATTCCATACATTGCTATGTGCCCATGGACAGGCGTGTGGGCTTTTGCTCATGTGCTGTTTATTGTTCTGTGCCTCCTGGATGTGTATGAGTAGTCCTGTGTGTGCAATTTGCAGTGCATCTTGAAGTTGAACAATTGTGGTAATATACATTTTGTTGTTGTTACATTCCGTCTTCTCTTTTCATCTTTATTGTGTATGTGTGTGTGTGTGTGTGTGTGTGTGTGTGTGTGTGTGTGTGTGTGTGTGTGTGTGTGTGTATGTGTGTGTGTGTGTGTGTGTTAGTAACCTCATTATGTCATGTAGGAAAGAGAGAGCACGTATGAATTTATACATAGAAGCCTGCATATATACATAAACACATAGATACAAGTTTATTATATGTATGTAGATAAATTTAAGCGTATACATGCATAACACACAAACACATATATAGATGTGCATACATATACGAACAAAAACATATGTATAAGTGTTGTCTTGCGTCCGTCATTGAGTACATACCACTACATAAATTATCTGTATTCATGTCATTGATCCACTCAGGTTATTTCTTTTAGATCCTTGTAATTATGTAGTTGTTTTAAAATATAGTCTAATTGGATATTGATCAATAAATTTTAAACCGCACGACCCAAACGAGCCCCAATTATTAAAACCGTTAGTATGGAAAAAATAAATGCAGCTTGAAGAAAAGTACGCTAAACAACTTCACATCAACGTTTCATTGATCTTTCCAGAACCACAATGCACACTAGCTGAAGGATAATCGGATGCAAGTGAGTACAAACAATAATAACCACATTCTACAGAGTGTGGAGAAAATTCTAAAAGAAGAGCATGAACAAAGAATACAATAGCTGAAATCGTATTCATAATCACAATATAGTAAAAATAGCGATCTAAGTTTTCTATTCAGAAAGATATCTTATGCAACCCATAGAAATAAAATAATGCATGAACTTTCCAGAGTATAAAATAAAATGTCTCATAATATTAGAAATAATTAACCAAATTGGAAAACAAACCGACAGTAATAGATAAACTCCAAGCAGAAGGATATATTGAAATTAAAAAAATCTAAAACATAAACATTTTCAAATAATCGAAAAGAAAATATAGGAAACAGATTTAATAAGTAAAGCAACGATTTTATAAATTAGAGAAAACAGTTTGTCACAAAAACTGAACGAATCAAACGATTCGTAAAAAGACGCAGTTGATGTAAAGTAAATATTATTATGAGAAATAAAAGAAAAAAGATTGTGCAGGTAACCAAATTTTGTAAAAAATATTGTAAATGAGGTCCTTGAAAAAGAAAAAAAAGGCATATTAAAATTCTGATAAGACATTACGTACGGCAGAAGGAAAAGCAGAAACAAAAGTTTAACCAGTTTAACCAGTGAAGCAGCAGAAACCGTGACTGAAACTGAACTAGTGACAGGCATGAAATTGCGCAGTATGTAATTGTCCCTATAACTATGGTATACTAGCTACGACTATCAACTCTACTGTATTCAACCACCATATGAAACTTTGTGTCTATGTTAAAATTTATTATTATTATGTTGCTTTTTTTCTTCTTTCTTCAAATTTTCTTCCATTCCTCGCCGAGTGTTTTTCGTACACCTAGAACAGAGAAGCTCATTGTATGCATTCCTTGGGGGTACGTCCTAAATCCTGTCATTATTTTTCTTGCTTTTCTGTCTATTTTGGTTAGTTCATTTAGTGTCCTGTTGAGGATATTGTAGCTGTAACTTATAACTGGGACGGCTAGAGTGTTGATGCCTATAATCTTGTTTTTCGCATTGAGCTCTGTTTTCAGTATTAATCCAACTCGACTATAGTATCCTTTTTTATTTTCTCTTTCATTTGTGTGTGTTGTATCGTACCCAGTTCATTGATTCCTAAATATTTGTATGTCTGGCTTTGGTCTAATTCTCTTATTTCATTTGCTTTATCTAGTATGATGTTGCTACTCTTAACTAGTTTTCTTCTTTTCAAGGTTGCTTTGGCACATTTTTCTAAGCCAAATTTCATATTTATTTCTTTGGTAAATCCATGTACTGTTTGTAGTAATGTTTCCAGTTGTTTATCACTTGTAGCGTACAGTTTTTGGTCATCCATATATAAGAGATGGCTGATTGTTTTGCCGTAACAGTTGTATCCGCATCCAGTTCCCTTTAGCATGTCAGATAAGGGTGTCAGTGCCAAGCAGAAAAGGATTGGAGAGAGCGTGTCTCACTGGTATATATCTCTCTTCTAATGGGGATGGCTTTGGTTTTTATGAGTCCCTCTTTTGTTTGGAGATGTAGCACTGTCTTCCATTTTTTTCGTTGAGTGTCTTATGTAATTTAAGATTATTAGTGCTACCTTGTTCATGGCTAGTGTTTCTAGGATCCATGTGTGGGGGATGCTATCAAAACCCCTTGCAGTATCCCTTCTGCTCTTCTGGAAACAGGTTGTTTTCTTTCAGTTGCTTGCTCAATCTCTGCGATATTATTGCAGTAAAGGCTTTATAAATTGTAGGGAGACAAGTTATTGGGTTTGCCGTTTCAGTGGATTTGGGAATTACGATAGTTTTCCCTTTCGTGAGCTATTCAGGTATTGTCTCTGGCTCTGCTAGTATGTCATTAAATTTTTCAGCCAGCTTTTTGTGTGTTCCTGTCAGATATTTTAACCAAAAGTTGAGGATCTTATCGTGCCCAGGAGCCTTCCAGTTGCTTAGTTTTTTCAGTGCCTGGGTGACCTCTTTAGTTGTTATAGGGGCCCAGAGTTGTTCAGGTGCTAAGTTCGTTGTTTTGATAGCCCTTTTATGAGGTTCTTCCTTCGTCGACCATATTTCTCTTGGTGCTGCATTGATGTCTATTTTATTTTTCCAAGTGCTTGGTAGAATGTTTTGGGGTGGGAGTTGAACTGTTTGTTTTGTTCAAAGAAACGTTGGCATTTCTCATACCGGCGAATCCTTTGTGCTTTGGCAAGGATATCTTGCTTTAGCTGGTCTTTTACCTCAGATAACCCTTTTTCTGTAATGTTGTAATTGAACAGTATTTTTGTATTCTTCTTGTTGCTTAGTAGTGTTGATTGTCTACTAGTTTCGTTAAGAATTGACAGATCTTTTCTCTTGTTTTCTCTTTTTTCTGGATATTATTTATCCACAGGGTTTGTTTGGGTGGTGGTACCCCTGTTTGGATGGGTTTGAGAGAGTATCTAGCTTCTTTTGTGGCCATAGTGGCTGCTCATATATTATGTCATTTAGCTCGGTGATATTGACATTTGTTTCTGTGGCTATTAGTTCTGTGACGGCCTGGTTAATGCTATTTATTAATGATGTTGTTTTATTATCTATTCTAATTTTTGGGAGGTACAATCGGTGGTCCATACTGAGATCTGTGGCTTTCAGTTCTTTGATTATGCTCATTTTTAGAGTATCATAATCATTAGGTTCCCCTTCACTGTTTCCAGATTCTAGATTTGTTTCGCCTTCCTTCCCGTTCATATGTTTTTCTGTAGTGTTCTGTTTTGATGCTTTTTGCACATCATTATACATTCCTACGGTCTGGGTTTGTTGTCTTTTGTTATTTACTTCGCTTTTGTTGGAAATGTTACGTCTGTCTTCGTGTTTTACTGTCTCAGTGCTTATATTATTTGGCATTAATGTGTGGCTGCTAACTACATTTTACTGATGTATTTTTCTTTTTGAATGTTCTATTTCTATTTCTGATATTTTCTTTGCTTTGAGTATAAATCTTCGTATGTTTATTAGGCTTCATTGCTGTATCCAAGTCTTTATTTAAGTTATTTTTCTTCCCGATTTTATATGTATATGCTGTGGTGTTTTCGTTGTTTGAGTAGAGCTCTGCTGTAAAATAATCGTGCAGTTCATTTCTGGTGTTAAATTGTTTCGCACGTGTAGTTTTTCGTACTTTTTGTGTAACAAGTTTAAAATGCGTACTTCCTGATTGTTATTCTTGTGCTGAATAATACCGTTTTATTTAATTTATTTGTAATTTTTTTGTACATGGTGTTTTGGGACGGAGATGGTCTAGTGTTCATGGATCGTAATGTACCAAGCGTGTTTACATGTGCTGTGGAGCAGTGGAGATGATATCCAGATAATACATCATGGAGATAATACATCATTTCATTTGGAAAATAGAAATAAATTTCAATTAGTATTTCTTACTCGGATATAGTCCAACCCTTTGTCAGCTATTTTTGGCTCCATGAAGATGTCTTTATTCCCGATTCTTCTTCTTCTTCTTCTTCTTCTTCTTCTTCTTCTTCTTCTTCTTCTTCTTCTTCTTCTTCTTCTTCTTCTTCTTCTTCTTCATTTATTATTATTATTATTATTAGTAGTAGTAGTAGTAGTGGTAATAGTAGTAGTAGTAGTAGTAGTAGTAGTAGTAGTATTTTCATCATCGTCGTCCTCCTCCTCCTCCTCCTCCTCCTCATCATCATCATCATCATTATTATTATTATTATTATTATTATTATTATCTGGCACGAGGCTTTACAGTTGATCCGACTAACAGAACAGTTTGCTCATGAAATTAACGTGCATGTGGCTGAGCACTCCACGGACACGTGTACACTTAACTTAGTCCTCAAGGAAATTGAGCGTGATACAGAGTGTGACAAGGCTGACCCTTTGAAATACAGGCACTACTCGTTTTTGTTGGTTCGTTACATACTCTGTTTAGATCCCACCGATATCACCTTTGCCTTTCGTTACTCCTGGAACGATAAAATAAAGTATCAGTCAATACTAGGGTTGTTTTAATTAACTCACTTCTTACTCTCAAAATTGCTGGTCTTATGACTAAATGGGAAACAATTATTGATTAGCCCTGTTATATTTTGAGTGCTTTCAGTGCACTAATGAGCACTGTTCGTTGTGCTTTGGGTATGTGTGGCGTTTCGTTTCGAATTCATTGCTTCTATCGTATTGAAAGTACATTCTGCAATATACGTGAAGTAGTGAGAAGTATTATTTTCTATCTGTTCTACAAATATGTAAATTCTGAGGTTTTAGTTATGTATTTGCTTATTATTGAGGAACCTGTAAATATAGTGATCGTTTCTATTTTCTGCCTTCACATTCATGTTATCTCTATTGTCATATCTATATTTGGATAATTCTTCCATTTTATCATCTGAAGAGACTAATTAATTAGGGGGCACTTCTTTCCTTGACGTCTTTGATAACATTATAATAGATTAACCTTGACTTTCCTGGCTTCTGTGTCATACCCTGAGACATTTTTGATGTATGCCTTTACCATCTTTATTCACTGTTGGTATTTATGTCGTCAATAATGACGACATATTCCAATGTATGTGAGTCCCAGCTCTATCATTTTGTTTCTGGTTTTGGCTAAAACTAGCCACATTGTGGATAAATGCTTCTTTTTCATTTTCACATGTTCTGAGGTTACTGTAGTCTACTTCAACACATGCTTTTGGTGGCTTCTGGTGGGAAGGCTTTGTTTCTGTGGCACAATGAAGAATTTTTTTTTCTCAGTTTTTTCTTTGCCTCCTTCCATCCCGGTCTGCTGTTTTAGGTACTGGCCGTGTAAGTGCTACTTGCCATCGTTTTATCATAGCATTCTATATCCCCACTTTTAGCTTACATTTTAGCCATTTTACAATTTCTATTGTTGGTTCCGCTTTTTCTACTGAAGTGTTTGTTATTCAAGATTTTATTTAGTTTTTGTTGACTTCCTTGCAAACAGAAAATGAACTTTAGTTTCTTTGCGTTTTGTGGAAGCTTCTCTTCTCGATTCTTTGAAGCGTAATGGTTATATAAATTTCCCATTTCTTTACAGTTCTCTGCATTTTTATTGTACTCTACAAGGTCTTTTGTATAGCATGGGTTGGGTAGTCAAGGACAAACAAGACGGTGCTCCATTCTATGGTGTTTTTCCACAGTCATAGGTAGTTGAACCGGTTTTGTAGTTGCATGTGACCAAAGCAACTTTTTATTGTCCCATTCAACAACTCGAAGCCAAATTGCAGAAGCTATTTCTATTAGTTTTCCATTATTCTTTATATTATATATTTTTGTAGTCTTACAATAGTTATTTTATATTAGGTTTCTAATTACATAATACCGGAATCCAGGACTGAGGAATGCTATTAAAAGCTTCCCAAGTCATGTAGAAACCCTTCTTTCTCTTCATGTAGCATTCGGTATACTTTTGTTATTAGCGTTTGATCTTTGTAGTTAATTAATCTGTGCAGCCTTTCCAGTATTATACTTATCTTAACTTGTTTTCCCAGATGTTTATTCATTCTCTAATATTGCAGTTTAAAGCTCTGTAGGTTGTAGACGAGCGGATAATTGGTCAGTAGGTTTTTTTTGTTCTTTGCGTTTTAGTTTTGAGTATTAAGTACGTCTGGGTGGATGAATAAGTTGCTGCACGAGTTGAGCGGTCTGACAGGGTATAAAAAACGGCACGTCTGTTGATGCCATCATGTCAAGTGTTTGGTCGTTTGTAACAAAACTAAAATGGTGAGTTAAGGATCTACGTTTAAGTCATAAAGTTTTACAAATATAACAACATGAATCATTCGTTATAATGTCCTATTACACAAACCTTTTGCCAAATTAATATTAACCAAAATAACTCTATTCTGAATAATCATTATCATGCACGTTCATATGCACACAGATACAGATATGGAAACACTCTTTCACCCACTTACACACATGCAGCACACGCGTGCTATGGTACACAATATACCATGACATCCCCTAACATACATTTATAAAATAACTTTGCGCAGTCTTTCGTTCGGTTGCCTCAGACTTAATGAGTTTCGATTTTCTTTAGTATAAATATCTATTTCTCAAAGTTTCCACAGTAGCTTGACTACGGAAGTTATTCATAAACTATTGTTTTAATACAATGACTAAGTCTCTTATTCTCTCTCTCTCTCTCTCTCTCTCTCTCTCTCTCTCTCTCTCTCTTTCTCTCATATATATATATGAGAGGGAGAAAATAAAAGACTTAGTTATTGTATTATATATATGTATATATATATATATATATATATATATATATATATATATATATATATATATATATATATATATATATATAGAGAGAGAGAGAGAGAGAGAGAGAGAGAGAAAGTGAGAGAGTTGACTTTCATTTTGTTACTTGAACGCAACGCGAAGCTTTTTGTTCTCAGAATCTTATGATACATATGGTGAGGCTTTTGTGAGACAATATACGTCAATGCTGGTTTATCTTAAGGCTGATATGGTATACACAGATGTATGCGCGCAGCCACGCACAAACACAGACACACACACACATAAATATACATTCAGTGATATTGCTATACACACCTATATATGCATATATATATATATATATATATATATATATATATATATATATATATAATTACACACATGCACATGTATTTTCGAATGTATGCATATGTGAATATACATACATATATTTATTCATGCCCAGAAAAATATACACATATACATAGACATACCGCGTCGAAGTCAGTCAAGTTGGCATAAGAGACTATATTCATTTTTGTAATGAATACTATTTCCTAGAGCTATTATATCATTGATACAAGCCCAGTAAAAAATTGATTATCTGCTTTGAATAAATGTGAAAAAACTCCTGTTTTACGGAAGACCATCGCAGTAATCAAGCGCAGAAAATTAACTGAAACTCAACACGTGGAATTACTACTAAATACACCATAACTGGACAGGATACTTAGGTTTACTATCACAAAACCTCTACCATTTCTATAAACTGGCCAGGGAAGTTCCCTCGATTGGTTACATGAAAATAACTTAAAACCATGGGAGGAGCCTTTCGGTAAAAAAGAAACTGTAAATATTTTTAGAGGAAAAGGTGTACGATTCAAGGGAGATTTGGCTGTTGTAGCACATCCCAAACCACCTTCCGTCTTCACTCTCACATGTATTGATGTTTTCTCAATATTTTTCTCCCATTAAACGCATTTTATGGAATGATAATGCTGAAGTAACACATGCGTGGACCGTTGATGGAATATAAGCAACAAAAAAAGAAATTGTAATTTTAATTTTTACCCACACTTCAATGAAGCGAAGTCGTGTGTGCATGTAAGAAAAACCATTTTCTAGCAGAAAAGTATGCTATTAAAATAAATTATTGTTTACATACCACTGTGGATAAATGGCAGCGATGAGCTTCTCAGGCTCTCCAAAATTTTAATTTATAAACAGAAGCAATCGGGGGCAGGGAAAGGGGCTGCAAAAAAAAATCATAATTTTTCAATTTTTTTTTATAAATGTATTTATGGAGAGAAAAATATTGAAAAACATCAATGTATTCGAGAGTGAGAAAGAAACGAGGAGGGTTGTCTTAGGATGTGCTAGAAGCAACTGTCAAACCTCCCTTAAATCACTCAGTTTTTCGTCTGAAAATATTAATTATCTTAATTTTTTTTTTCTACCGAAAAGGCTTCTCTCATGGTTTTGAAGTAAAACAATGGGTTATAATCGGTCGAGAGTGGGATGATGAGGGAGGAGGTTTGCACAAAAAAGACTTTTAAAACTTTTTTTCATGAAAAGATGTTCCCCGCCTACATAATTTCCAGGCTGTGGTTTAAAAAAAAAGGGGAAAAGCCCCGTCAAAACGGGGTAGTTCCAAGTTATTTAATCTTCCTGATCCGAAACTCCGTTTTTCGAAACTTCCCTTCCCTCTGAAAATATTTTCTCCACAAATTTCTTTATAATCGTAATCTATGAGGTTTGGAAGGTATTTGTATAGAATTTCATTCAAAGATATCCATTTTCTTGAAAGTTATGACGGAAAAAATTCAGATCATCTGAATTTTCTGAAACTCCTCTCGGAAAACTTATTTCTCATAAATCTCTGCATACTCTGAATCCATATAATCTACACGGTGTTTGTTGAAAATCTCGTTAAAAAATATCAATTTTTCTGGACGTTATGAGGCAGCAAAGTGTGTGTGTGTGGGGGTTATCTGTAGTTACGCCAGTTTTGTTTGTGTGCTTGCTTATGTGCGTGCTTGTCTGGATTTTAATACAGCCAAACCGGCGTATAATGGGAAAATACTCTGAAAGTAAGGTACGCCCGAAATGTGAATACAAACGGAATAAAACAAGTTTCGCGTAAATCGGACCACGAATTCCCGAGATAGGGGTACCTTCATAAATAGCCAAAATAGTGCATAATGGGGAAATACTCTGAAAGTAAAATAACCCTGAGACGAGAAAATTGTTTCCATTCATTTTAAGTTTCCGTATTTTGCATTTGCGGCTCCGTTGATGGCTGATGAGCCCTGCTCTTGACAAGCATACACGACTGCAAACATTGCAGACCAAGCTTTCCCCATTCACTATACGAGCCGTGCGCTTTCACGCAGCTCGCATAAGTTCTTCATGCTAGATACGTGCTCTCTCAAGAGCGGCGATCCCCACCTTAACCTGCTTCCTCCATCTGTGGCGATGACAGGCATTGTTCACCCAGTCAGTGTCCTGTATATCACAGGCCTTTAATGAGGACTTGACACAGTCCTTAAATCGCAGCTTTGATTTCTGCCGGAGTCTCCTTCCATTCACAAGTTCTCCATATAGCATCTGCTTAGGAATCCTGCTATCCTTCATTCTAATAAGGTGTCCAATCCAACGTAACCGGTGCTTGTGCAACATTGCCTCAATACTCAAGATATCAGCTGTCCTCAGGACCTGTGTGTCTGGAATTTATGAGGTCCAGCTAACATCGAGAATGTGTCTGAGACATCTCTGAGGAAAGCGTTCAAGGACCCTTACCTGACGTTTGTACAGAGTCCATGTCTCACATGAGTAGAGGAGCGATGTCAGTACACATGCACGGTATACAGCAACTTTTGTTTGCCTTTCGATGCCATGCTGGGACCAGATACGAGACTGAAGAGACCGGAAGGAATTAGTTGCTCTCTGCAACCTGAAAGATATTTCCTCATCCAGGGAGCAAGGACGACTGAGTGTGCTGCCCAGGTAAACAAACTTGTCTACTACTTTCAGAATTGTTCCTTAAACCAAGATAGCTGGTTCCACATATGGATTTTCTGGTGCAGGCTGGAACATTATAACAGTCTTGTCCAGGCTAATGCTGAATGAGTGACTAAGTTACAGTTATCTGCATAAAGGTCACGAATAATAGACTGGAGAACCTTTGAATTGGCAGCAAATCGGCGAAGATTAAAGAGGTGGCCAGAAGATCGATATCTGACATATATTCCCAGGGAGCTAACTTTATCAAAAGCATGAGTAAAAGCAACAGCAAAGTACAAAGAAATGATTTGGTGGGAATTACATCACACAGTCCCTTCATGAACTTATTAGTGCAGTCTGGAATGCACATTAGGGCTCTTGAATGAATTTTAATTTTCAAATAGCGCCACAAATTTTCAATGGAGTTCAAGTCAGGTGACTGGCTTGGCTATTCTAATAATTTTATATTGTGATTGACAATCCATTTTTGGTAAACTTCGCCGTGTGCTTAGGGTCGTTATCCTGTTGTAAAACCCACCATTCACAAAGCTGGAGCTTTTCTACAGAGTCCCATAAATTATTGTTAAAAATATTTTGGTACATCTCTGCATTCATTCTATCACATGTAATTTGCCAGTGCCATTTGCAGAGAAACACCCCTACACAATGATGTTGCCACCTCCAAACTTTACAGTAGGAATTGTGTTTTTCGGCGAATAGGTGGTAACATCTTTCCTCCAAACATGGCTACGCGAATTTCGTCCAAACAATTCAATTTTCGACTCGTCTGTCCAAAGAACATTTTCCCAGAATGTATCAGATTTATCTTTATGTTCATAAACAAATTTTAAATGAGCATCTCTATGCCTTTTAGTCAACAGTGGAGTTTTTCTAGGAGAGCATGACTTCATTTTATTCCTATGAAGTTCATTGCTGATTGTTCATAGTGTAACACTAGTCCCTGAAGCTAACAAATCTTCTTGCAACTCCTTTCTGATGATCATTGCGTTTTTTCGATTCTTCATTTCATTTTTCTTAAAGATCTAGGGGAAATCTTGCGTGGTGCCCCGGATCTTATTCTGTTTTCAACAGTTCCCGATTTTTTATACCTTTGAATAAATGAAGATATGGTAGAAAATGGAATACAAAGGGTCTCTGATATTTTCCTGTAACTTTTACCTGCTTTCCCCTGTTCAATAATTAAGTTTTTCATTGAATTTGTGAGTTCTTTATTTTTCGCCATTATTAAGACACTACTTTATGTTGACTCAATGCTGAATGAAGAAGATAGCGTTTTGGCAGTTAAAAATGACCACTGAGAAGATTATTGGAACAAACGAGAAAATTCTAGTAAAAAAAATATTTTAACAGTATATTGTGGCATAGAAACTCAAATTTATTCTGTACGGATACTTTTTTCACCCCTAAATATTTATAATTGTGTATAAATTCATTAGTTACTATATAATTTATTAGTTTCTTTTGCATGTTCTTAGTTTATGCATGTGTATGCAAATATAGTATTGGTATATCCCATTTATGTTCATTAGAAATTAAATAAATAAAGAATTTTGACATGTACAAATATTTATTTCCCCCCTATGTATATGTATGTGCTTTTGTTTGTGTTTGTATGGATGTATATAATTGTGTGTAAGTGTATTTCTATTTTAGCGAGATATAAATTGTGAGGCAATTAAAACGTGAGGATGCAGTAGTAATCGAAACCATGTTTTCATATATGGCGCATAACTGACAAGTGTTTGGACAGATAGCTGATCTACCCTGTACTCTTTCCCGATCTCATCGAGGTGATATTAATACTAACAGAAATATTAAAAAGCATGTGAAGAAAAAGTGCATTAATGATTCCGTTTAAAATAATCGTTAATAATGGATAAACAACTCCATTTTTCGCTGGACTTACTGGTTAAATGGGAGAAAAATTTTGCATTTCATATCTCTAGAGAGTTTTGAGAATTTCAACGATTTCATATCTAGCATCGCATTAACCAGTTTACTGCCATAGCTCAATTCAATGAGGCATTCTATCTGTTACATGGCTTGGATTATGTCAATACATGCACAGAAATTATGCTTACCATAATACAATATTCACGAAGAGTTTTTTTGCATAGTGCTTTACTAATACCCATCGTACAACGAAACAAATTCTTTGACCGACAAATAGTATTGCATTTTGTTTTTGCCTTTCTCCGAAATGTTATAAAAGCACTGAGATAACTTTAGAAGATTTACACATGTGAGTGCTCTTCTGTTTAAGAAAACACCAGATAAGGATTATGAAACTATGTTTACTTTTGAATTGTTAAAATGCTAGATTTAGAGGAATGGGAAGTTAGGGATATATGCGGTGTTTAAATGCGTTGCAGAATGGGTTTACAAATACTTCTATATGACACAGCTGCACTCACTATAATGAATGAGTAATAATATTTATATACAGTCATAAAATTAATCTGGAACGGTTGGACAGTAATACTGAGAAAACCTAATAGATTAATGTTCAATATGTTTCAAAGAAGGTGGAATAATGTAATTCATTTTCGAAGCAAAGGAGCAGAAGCAACTGAATAACATGTAAGATATTTGAAGAGAGCTAAACTATCAAAGATCAGGAGAAAAGTAACGTGAATAGACCAGAAGATAAAAGAATGTCTTCAATTCATTCCTCCAGAACTAGAGAACTGGAACCAATTTTTATTAATACAATATCCCAGAATTGACGTTGTATTTCTTTTAGCTTACTAAAATGAAAACACTCCAACCCCGGAGATGAGACACACTCACAGAGACACTGAGAGGCACATGCAAACATTCTTGCAAACATGTGTATACAAGTGTATAAGTGGTGTGTTTACTGCATGTTTCTACTTCATTCTTTTATTCATTTACAACAATCGATAGGTTGTGGCTATTCTAAAACACGCGCACAAGTGTTTAGTCTGTCACATGGGCCCCAGTACTTTCCTTAGTTTGGCAGAATATTTATCTAAGCCATTTGCTAGACTGCTAGGTTATGGTTTATGGCACATTATCGGTCACAACATAAACAACACACACAAGCATAAGTGTATGTGTATTTGTATGTATATACACACACACACAAACGTATATTAATTTTAACAAGGAAAATATTTAAGGTTATTTCGAAGTTTTAGAATGGTCATCGGTATGTGATTTATTATGGTTATTTCAGGTTTATATGGTCTTTGATAGGTTGATGTTTTGGTGTGTGAAGTGTGTGGCAGAATTAGTGCAGGTGGTGTATGTAGGTAAGGAAAGTGGTTGCATAGGAATGTGAGAACTAGAAGTATATGTTTGTAGGGTGTGGATTGATAGAAAAGTATGACGAAGAGAGTTATTTTGGTTTGAGATGGGAATTTTGTTATCGTTCAGGTTCAGTCATGTACGGAAGTAATGAAGAAAACAAATTTGCCATATTTAAGTTACGATATCCTTTGTATATAAAGTCAGTTCTTGAGCTACTTCAGTGTTTACAAAATATTGTTTAAAGTTAGTGACATGGATTAGGTTAAACAGAGTTTGTATTTATTGTTGCCATTAGCTTTCTATTAAGAAACTTAAAATAGGTAGTTTTATCAGGTTCGGAATCAAAGCGATGTTACTCTAAATAAATATTAGGGTTCTCTTATCGTTTTCTAGCATAACTCTTTATATTCATATTACACAAGTGTAGACAAATGCATGCATCTAACTGCAATGTTACTAACACTCTTTGTTAAATCTATAAAGATGATGCGTTTTTCTACAGATTATACATACATACAAACATACATACATACATACATACATACATACATACATGCATGCATGCATACATACATACATACATACATACATACATACATACATGAGGAATCCTACAGATACCTGAGAGTAGATGAAAACGTATCATACGAAGGTACTTGTAACAAGGAACGTGTTACTAAGGAATACAGAAATCGGGTTAGGAAAATATGGATCTCGGAACTCTGTGTTCAATAAAGCAATAGCCGACAATGTGTTTGCAGTATCAGAACTCGTACCGACGTTCGGGATACTTGACTGGACGATCGATGAAATCCGAGCCCTCGATGTGAAGACCCGGAAAATACTAAGGAGCACGAACAACTTTCACATCAATAGCGATGTAGACCGCCTATACCTAAGACGAAATAAAGGAGGGAGGGGCCTAACATCAATTCAGACTGCCTTTGAATGCCGTGTCATATCTCTTCGACATCATCTCATAACCACCAAGTGTCGAAGTGCACCCCTTGATGAAGTCTGCAGACATGTGGTAAATACCATCATGAGATTGGGAAAGCAACTACTTGACAAGCATTCCTTATTCGACAACCCTGAGCTCTTACCCAAAGAAATTGCAAGCCTCTACCGTAACATAACACCAGAGGAGAGGATGAATGCATTCCAGCAGAAGACCATGCATGGATACGTTAACAGAAAGCTCCAGGATGATAACAACATTGACAACCAGAGCAGTCTATCGTGGAAAAACAATCGGGTCACCAACTCTCACTTTGAAGGGTATGCCTTTGCTATTCAAGAACAAGAAATAGCAACCAAATCCCTAATAAACAAACGGGACAGAGAGGCGGGCAAAGCGCTACAGTGTAATAATCGATGCAGACTCTGTGGAATCAGTATCGAAGATATCACCCACATCATCAGCAGCTGTCCAAAAATGTCATCACGGTATTACCTACCTATGAGACATGATGTTGTGGCCAAGACACTGTACAATGAAATCCGCCGACAGGATAACCCCGGGGCTAAGGAGATGAAAACCCATAATGAGGTAGAGGCCATTACCACTCACAATATGAAAGAGTATTAGTGGAATGTCCCAATAAAAACCTCAATAAAATGCAGACATAATAGACCGGATATAGTAATCTGGGACAGAGAAGAGAAACTGTGTACAGTAGTAGACATCAGTTGTCCTGCGGATGTCAACATCACGCTAAAGATTAGAGAAAATGAGAACAACTACGCCGAGCTACTGAGAAATTTGCAGATACTCCACCCAGACTACAAGTTCAGATTCATACCCGTGATTGTTGGAGCATTGGGATATGTAACGAACTGCCTCAACAAAAACCTGGAAAAATTAGGATTCTCAAAACCTGAAAGAAAAAAGCTGATTAGAAGACTACATATTCAAGCCATCAATGGAACTGTGAAGATATGTAAAACTTTCCAGAAATTTAGCACATAAATACATATGCATGCATCTAGACATGAAAATATATACATAAAAACGCATCCATAAAACAAACATACAAATCTGCGCATACACTAACACCAAATACTGCACACACACACACATATGCACAAATACCTAGATGATGTTGATAAAGGTTCCAATGAAGGAGCTTTGAATCTATGTTAGAGTCCGGCTCTTTCTTTATGGACAAGAAATACAGAAATGAAACTGATTGATAACATACATGCATACATACATACATACATGCATACATACATACATGCATACATACATACATGCATACATACATACTTACATACATACATACATACATACATACATACATACATACATACATACATAAGGAATACTGGTGGAATATACCAGTGAAGACTTTAAAAAAATGTAAGCACAACAGACCTAATATAATGATTTGGGATAGAGAAGAGAAACTGTGCACAGTTGTGGAAATTAGGTGCCTAGCAGATGTTAACATAAAACTGAAGATCAGTGAAAAAGAGAACACATATGCGGAACTATTGAGAAATTTGCAGTTACTCTATCTAGATTACAAGTTCAAGTTTATACCTGTAATCACTGGAGCCCTGAGATATGTAACATACTGCCTAAATACCGATCTTGAGAAATTAAGATTCTCAAAACCAGGAAGGAGAAAGCTAATTCGAAGACTACAGATCCAATCCATCACTGGAACTGTAAAAATCTGTAAAACTTTCCAGAAGTTTATCATTTAAATATATATGAGCATGTCTAGATGTGAAACTATATACATGAGAAGACATACATAAAACATACAAATCTGCACATACATACATGATGATGGCCGTCTACTCGTGACCGAGGGAGACCATTGCCGACCTTCAGGAACATTGTGCGCTCTAGGACTAACTTATATTTTGCATTTGCGGCTCCGTTGATGGCTAATGAGCCCTGCTCTTGACAAGCATACACGACTGCAAACATTGCAGACCAAGCTTTCCCCATTCACTATACGAGCCGTGCGCTTTCATGCAGCTCGCTTAAGTTCTTCATGCTAGATACGTGCTCTCTCAAAAGTGTCGATTCCCTCCTTAACCTGCTTCCTCCATCTGTGGCGATAACAGGCATTGTTCACCCAGTCAGTGTCCTGTATATCACAGGCCTTTAATGAGGACTTGACACAGTCCTTAAATCGCAGCTTTGATTTCTGCCGGAGTCTCCTTCCATTCACAAGTTCTCCATATAGCATCTGCTTAGGAATCCTGCTATCCTTCATTCTAATAAGGTGTCCAATCCAACGTAACCGGTGCTTGTGCAACATTGCCTCAATACTCAAGATATCAGCTGTCCTCAGGACCTGTGTGTCTGGAATTTATGAGGTCCAGCTAACATCGAGAATGTGTCTGAGACATCTCTGAGGAAAGCGTTCAAGGACCCTTACCTGACGTTTGTACAGAGTTCATGTCTCACATGAGTAGAGGAGCGATGTCAGTACACATGCACGGTATACAGCAACTTTTGTTTGCCTTTCGATGCCATGCTGGGACCAGATACGAGACTGAAGAGACCGGAAGGAATTAGTTGCTCTCTGCAACCTGAAAGATATTTCCTCATCCAGGGAGCAAGGACGGCTGAGTGTGCTGCCCAGGTAAACAAACTTGTCTACTACTTTCAGAATTGTTCCTTCAACCAAGATAGCTGGTTCCACATATGGATTTTCTGGTGCAGGCTGGAACATTATAACAGTCTTGTCCAGGCTAATGCGGAATCCAAATGCCTTGCAAGAAGCAGAAATGCAATTCGTGAGTATTTGCATGTCCTCCACTGAATGAGTGACTAAGTTACAGTTATCTGCATAAAGGTCACGAATAATAGACTGGAGAACCTTTGAATTGGCAGCAAATCGGCGAAGATTAAAGAGGCGGCCAGAAGATCGATATCTGACATATATTTCCAGGGAGCTAACCTTAGCAAAAGCATGAGTAAAAGCAACAGCAAAGTACAAAGAAATGATTTGGTGGGAATTACATCACACAGTCCCTTCATGAACTTATTAGTGCTGTCTGGAGGGATGATGCAATCCCTAAGGACTGGAAGGTTGCAATTATTCATCCTCTATATAAAGGAAAAGGAGCCAGAACAATGTGTGGTAACTACAGAGGTATTGCTCTATTATCAGCTGCTGGCAAGGTTCTGGCAAATATTCTTCTTACTCGTCTGAATGGGTGTCTTGTAAATGATGTCCTATCTGAATCTCAATGTGGCTTCCAATCTGGTAGAGGGACAATGGATATGATCTTCACAGCAAGACAGATGCAGGAGAAGTGTTATGAGCAGAATATGGATCTTGTCCAGGTATTTATTGATTTAACAAAGGCCTTTGATACTGTAAATAGGGCCTTTCTATGGAAAATACTTGGCAAACTTGAATGTCCGGGCCACTTTGCATCTGTAATTAAATAATTTTATGATGGGATGGAGGCTTGGGTCAATGCTGGTGGTGGCATGGCGGGACCCATTCCTGTAGAGAATGGTGTCAAGCAGGGTGACATCCTTGCCCCAACATACATACATACACACATACATACATACATACATACATGCATACATGCATACATACATACATACATACATACATACATACATACATACATACATACATTCATACAAAAATACCCTGTTGTTGATGTTGAAATTCCAATGAAAAAGCCTTGGATCTAGGTTAGAAACCGGTTCTTTCTCTATTGGCAAGAAATCTTGAAATAAACTGAATAATGACATACATACACACACACACACACACACACACACACACACACACACACACACACACACACACACACACATATATATATATATATATATATATATATATATATATATATATATATATATATATTGTACCCTTTGTCACTTCTCGTGTCGGTGGATTATTTCCTTTTTGGTTTAGAATTGCGTCAAGCCGCCTTAATTATTTCATAATTTTCACACTACCATTTTGTGAAATCACCAATTGATTCCTATGGTATTTTCTATAACACTGACATGCGAGAATTCAGTTTCACCGCCAACAGTGAAGTGAACATTACTGATGAGTATTAGTTTCTATACGAAAATAGCATACTAATCTAATGCAACTCTCTTGGTGTGGAGAGGTTGCCTCCCCTGTCAGTTCAAATAGAACATGTGGTTTATGTGGCTAAAGAGTTTATGACTCTTATTTCTTGCAACGCCGGTGCTCACTGTACCCTTGGTCACTTTTAGTGACTGTGAATTATTTCCTTTTTAGTTTAAAATTTCGTCTACCCACCTTAATTATTTTATATATTATATATATCATATATATATATATATATATATATATATATATATATATATATATATATATATATATATATAATTTTATAAAGATTTTATCCTATATTATATTATAAATTATTAGAATATATTCAGTGCTGAATATTATTCTGTATAAGCACATGTTACTGAGATGCAACCGGATAAATTCAAATCTCTTTCACGGATATATAATTATGAACAGAAGTCATCGTACTGTGTTGGGTACATCGTGGTATGTTGATTCTTGTTTATTTTTATGTGTCTCGACCATACGTGTACTGATGAACAAAAGATGCAGGTTACTTCACAGTTTTTCTGTATTGGTTGAGAAACCAGTGGTTTACCGTTAAGTTAAATGTTTTTAAGAGATCAATTTTGAAAGCTGCATTTCCTCGCTTTCGGTAAATATGATGCTTATTTTTGGGTAGTTTTTGACTTATTTAGTCCCTCTAAGCGTGAGGCATTACTACATAGTTAATGCCCTTTATATAAATTATATATATATATATATATATATATATATATATATATATATATATATATATACCGGAACGGGAACGTGAAACTCAGAGTAACGGTTTTTTTGTTATATTTCTGCTGCTTTTAAATAAAGTATATATATATATATATAGATTGATAGATAGATAGATAGATATACACAGACATGCACACACGTATATATGCATGTGTATATAAATACATATATATATTTATATATATTTCTCATTTTGTCCACGTTTTTTTTTGTGGCGTCCTGTACCCAGATATGCATCTATATATACATGTAGATGTAGGCATGTACATACATGTACGTATATATGCACATACTCACATATTATTTATATTATTACATGATCGAATGCTCGCGTCATCTTTGCAAGTAAGTTTTAACTTTATACTTCTGACGCGACTCTATCTTTGTATCTTTTTCCCCCTCTCGTTCTTCGTTCTGTTGTTCTTCGCCTCTCCCCTTCACTACTATATCTCTCTCTTCCTCCCTGTCTCTCGTTGCTCACCTACATTTTACTTCCTGCCCTTTTTTTTCTCTCTGCCACTGTTTCTCCTTACCCCTCGCTGGTCACATGTGTCCGCTACTGCTTCCTTTCTTATCGTGGCCACTGCCAAGCTCGCACGAACATTCTTCTTCTCTATTCCTTTCAGTTCGTCACATCATAGCGTTCAGTATACATATGTATTTTTTCATGTCTGGCCTTATAGCCCTGCTTGTTTATTTTCACTGTTTCGTTTTCCTGTCGTGTTTTCTGTTCGCCACGATATTCCTCCGCATTACCAGTTATTTTTGTTTCCGCGGGAAGAGCCATTCTAACAATGCGTCCTGCCCTAACTCTTCGAAACGCTCAGTTTTAGAATGGTGTCAGCTGATGAAGGAAATGTTCTCTATGTGGCCTGTTTGTTTTCTGTGCTCTGTTTAGGTTGTGTTTCTCATTTTGTGCACGTTTTTTTGTGACGTCCTGTACCCAGATATGCATCTATATATACATGTAGATGTAGGTGTGTACATACATGTACGTATATATGCATATACTCACATATTATTTGTATTATATATATATATATATATATATATATATATATATATATATATATATATATATATATATATATATATATATATATATATATATATATATATACATACATACATAAATACGTATATATACATCCATTCAACATACCTCGAGAAACTGATATATAGTTTAATAGTTGGAAGGGTCAGATATTTTGATGTAATATAGAGCTATGCTCGAAACGTCAAAAACACTCTCTTTTTACTGAGCGCCAAACTAATACATTCCTTGTGCACGTCCTCTTATCTGTTATTGTTAATTTTATTGTTCGTTTATTTTAATTAACTATGTATATATATATATATATATACATACTTACATATACATGTAGAAATTCAAAGTTTAGGTCACTTGTATTTGCGCATGCACCTAAACCGTAATCCGATAATGAACACTTCGCTCCATCTGTGAATGCGTTACCGGGAGTCCATTAGAAACTTGTATTTTTTTAAAATTGTATTGGAAATACATGTATGTGTGTGTGTGTGTGTGTGCTTGGCGTCTGGTCTTGGTGTGTTTATGTCCCTGTAGCTTAGTGGTTCGGCGAAAGAGACGTTAAAATAAGTACCAGGCTAAAATTTTCGACTAAAAGTTCTTGAAGGCAGTGCCCGGCAAGGCCAGAGCCTAATGACGGGAACAAGTAATATATAAAAGATAATATATAAAATCTTTCTTCATTTCACCACAAATAATTGATAAGATAAACCATTTTGATTGAAATTCGATTAAAGTAAGCTATTCTCGTACAAATCTTGCAAATTCAGTTTTTAATCATAAATCCTTTTCAACAACAATTATATAACCGTTTCCACATGTAACTCCATTTCACTAAACATATGCCAGTTGAGGTTAATTTTATTTCATACATTTGAATATGATGTACCAGATAGCAAACACATAAGAACTGTGTAGATTTATTGCATTAGGCAATAGTTTCTTTAAACTTTGTTTCTATGAACATATTCATACATTGACGGAAAAAATCCGCACATATTAGTTTTCTACAAGAAACAGTACGGTCAACTGTAGATTACTCAGCACAATTTTCGGTTCAAATGCAAGCTATAAAAGTGAAATTATCGAAATGTTTTCAAGATATCTCCAGATAAAACTAACAATGTGAGAAGTTACGCTGTCATAGATAGATCTAGAAGTTTATACTTTGTAATTATGTACAGGCTGATTGAAATAGAATTATATATTACTTTTCGTTGAATGTTCAGAAAACTTGAATACCAAGAATTTTTACTCTTGAGATTTTGTACAAGTAGGCAAGTGTCATCATGTTTATATTTTTGCATAAATACGGATTTTTAATACAAGCTTATTTTTTTATACATATATCGTTTTGAAAAATTTATCTCTGTGCTAAGTTCTCTCCTTTATTTTTGTTAAGTTTCCGTTCTTTCATGGTAATAAGCAAGCGTTTTATTTGTTGTAAGCTTATTAAATACCACATTTAATGTTTCATTCTTATATAATTGCCTGAAAATGGTGATGCCTCAGTTCCAAAATGTATGTATACGTATGTATGTATGTATGTATGTATGTATACGTATGTATGTGTTTGTAGTGCGCGCGTGCGTTTTTAATATATTATATTATAGGGAATTACGTGTACTAAATAAATCAAGATGCATTCTTTCAAAATAGCCAATAAATATCCTTCTCCTGTTATGAATGTGAGAAATTTAGCAGTATGAATGTGTAGCTATGTTTTATACATGCCAGAGTTGTCGCTAATTTTAAAGCCAATGGATCTACTGGGATCCGTTGAAAATTTGAATTGTTTCTATTTCATTGAACCCATTGCTAACCTCTCTCTCCACGAAGAAATATTTCCTTTATATCCGCAGAATATTTAATCCTATTATTGTAGCCCGTTTCTGAACTTAATGATTATCATCTGAGTTTGAGAGTTCAGTGCTTCGCGTGTATAGATATTATACATAAAGAGATAGTATGTTAGATTGATCGCAGTTGTTTTCAATGGTTTTGATAGTATGGCAACTCCAGAATGCTTAAAAAGCAGTGATGTTCTCAGTGATCACTATATACCATACCTGTATAATTTTACAACACTTTTAAAGCATAGACTTATGGAAATGGTATATATAGAATATCTATTTATATTTGCCACGGATTATTTTCTACATATTTTGTTCAATTTTTTTTTTTTTGCTTTTATATTATTGCTATGGAATTTTATTTTCTATTTGCTAAATTGTTGCTCCTAAGTTGCTTTCGCAATGTCTACGAAATATTTATTCCATCACACACGTACAAACAGAACACATAGTTACATGTGGAAGCAGCATCAAAAACACTGACGTAAGAACACGAACGCACGCAGAACTGAGAGGTCACGTAATTTGCCCAGTTTTGGACTCCTCAGTTGTAGACATCCGATAGCAACATAACGGCCGAATATCACCGAACGATATATAGAGTTTCGGTGTCGCTTCAGGCACTGATATCGCAAGTTCGGTAGCAGACGATTCTCGTCTGTCAATGTTATAAATACGAGTGCTTTTATGCACCGCTAGTCCATATGAAAGGTTCTCTCAAGGTAAATAACACGATATTCGATGTTTTAATAAAATATCCTCGTTAATGTGGACATAAAGATTGCCTCTTGGTATTAATTATGCTTCTGTCGTTATTAATTATAATACATAAATAGATTCTTCGGCGATAAATAGAAAAGGCAACAAGAGTAGACACAAATTCTAGGGTCTACTTCATTCATGCTACTTTGTTATTGTCTAAAGATATGTGAGCACACACATGTAGACATATGCACGTACGCACGTATTCATTTTTCTTTTAATGAATTCTCTTTATATTTTCTTTTTACATTAGTAGCTTCTTTCCTTTCATATCCAATGATTATAAGTACATTTACAGCCTACGTGCCTCACTAAACTTTATATAGACATATCGAATGTCACTTGTAAACCCTATTTTAGCAATAAATAGTTGTAGAAAGTTGTTTTTTACTTATATCATTGTAGTTATATTGAAATGCTTTTTCTCTATAACCGATTTTTCTACAACAAATAAATAGTGTCCCTTTGTGTTTTATGGAATTTTCCTTCAT
>NC_142939.1:36575058-36620058 GCF_046866305.1 Octopus bimaculoides
CGCTAGAAGGGGACTTAACTCATGCTCCGACTTTAAAATTGTTATAAGTTTTGGTTTAAAGTTATTTTTAATACAAAAATTCACATGTTAGGAAGCAATAAAAAAAATAATAAATGGCCGATTCCGGGCATCTTCGACCATGAGGAATCCATTGGTGCGACTCCCAGCTTGTTATCTTGTAAGCTGTGGATTTCTATAGATGCAACACACACACACACACACACACACACACACACACACACACACACACTCACTCACAAACTCAGCTATATAGGTATAGATATATATTTGGTTGGTGCATAATTATTGCATTTTTTCCAACAAATTTTATTCAGCAAAAACAATAACAGCGTGTAACAAAAACATCTTTAAATGATTATTCCGGAGCATATTCACCATCTACTTCAATTGCTACTTCCCATTTGCTTGGCAGACGGTCAGACCGTCATTTAAAGATGTTTTTGTTAAATATTGTTATTGCTTTTGTTGAATAAAATTTGATGAAAAAAGCCGCAATAATTATGCACCAACCCAATATATATATATAAAGAGAGAGAGAGAGAGAGAGAGAGAGAGAGAGAGAGAGAGAGAGAGACTAAGTAGGTAGGTAGGTAGGTAGGTAGGTATGTAGGTAGGTAGGTTGGTCAGTTGGCCGGTTGGTTGCATGCAGTAGGCGGGTTAGTATGTAAGTAGGTAAAAAGCGATTGATGAATGAAGAATTATATCAACCGATTCGTGGAAATTTGTCTATATTAATACATCGATTGCTTTACACATAGAATACGACACCATGCTTTGTTTTCCATGGAATTTTTCACACGGTAATTTTCTTTTAGCTTTTTATAGACAGTCATGGCTATGTGTACCAATGCAACAACGTTCTTTTTGCAACCACTTTCAACTCAACGTATTCTCTGCAATTTTTACTTGTACCTTTACATACATACATACATACATACATGTGTGTGTGTGTGTGTGTGTGTGTGTGTGTGTGTGTGAGAGAGAGAGAGAGAGAGAGAGAGAGAGAGAGAGAGAGAGAGAGAGAGAGAAAGAGAGAGGAAGTGAGTGAGAGGACGCATGGCCTAGTGATCAGGTGATTAGAATGCTGCATTCACGATCACGAAATCGCGGTTTCAATTCCTGGACCGGGTGGTGGGTTGTATTCTTGAGCAAAAAACACTTCATCTCACGTTGCTCCACGATCACGTCGACACTTGGCGTGTGGTATACTGTGCATTTGTTCAGGCAATACCCATTTCATGGCGTGAGTGAGCTAATGTACATACATTTGGTCACTATAAACAAATCATTAGTGCAGGTCAAATTTAATATTTGTTGGGGATTAGTAACATATCGGGTATGAAAGTTTTCTATCCTCTGAAGAAGAATCTTCATATTTGTGATACTTCCATGGCGATATTATAGGTGTGGGATCATCCTTATATATCAGAGATAGTTTAGCAATACATATTAATTTTGAAGGTGTTAGTTGTATGTTGTTCATGACTCTAGGGGACGTGGTGCAGGTATGTATTTCGATATATGTAGTTATGAAGTATTTGAAGCATGATCTCCAATTAATTCATATTTCATGAAGTTAATTTAGTCTGGTTTGAGGCATTTAGCTCGTGTGTGAGGATGAACGCATCACAGAAACTTTAAAGAGGTGAAACATATTTGTTATATATGTATGTATGTATGTATGTATGTATGTATGTATGTACGTAACATCACCGAATAGTTATGAAATTCGCTTTGTAATTATCAGGCACCGGATTAGAGTTGGTCCAAGCTTTGTCAATGGACTAGATAGACAGAAACTGTGTTAAAGCCCACTGGATGGATTATACCAGTAATTCAAGGGTCTCCTCTTGCCACATACAAAGCAAGATAATTCTCTACATGAGGATTACGTTCAGTGAATACGTGTTCTTGGAATGCTAAAACGCCTTCCCGTTAATACAATGTGAAGGTTATTCAGTTTATCGAACAAAGGAATACTAGTTGACGAGGCCAATGAAGAGCCATTTACTTATATTTTATTCATATGGGTGTGAGTGTGTGTGTGTGCGTGTGTGTGTACGTATTTGTATATGTGTATCCTAGATATAGCGGCAGGAAACGAAGTTATGAAAGAATGAAACTTAAATTTAAATTAATTGAACATGTATACACACACGCAGAAAGTGAGGGAAAGAGAGAGGGAGAGAGAGAGTGAGAGTGTGTGAGAGAGAGAAAGAGAGAGAGAGACAGACAGACAGACAGATAGACACACAGACAGACAGATAGACACACAGAGACAGAAAGGCAGACGGAGAGAGGGAGAGGAGGGGAAACAGAGAGGTGAAGCGGAAAAAGACAAATAGACACACAAATGAAGAGACCGGATGGACGCAATATTGTCCTCTATGAGCTCGGCTTGATGATTTTCCTACACACTAAATCAATATAATTTTTTTTTCTGAGAGAAAATGCTGCAGCGAATGCCTTTCACATTCTAGAGTGAGGAATCGTGTTAAAAAAAGTGTACATATCTTTGTTTTGACCGTCACTGCTTTGTGTGTTTGTGCTATAAATTAATTCCAGTTAGGCAAGCTTCAACAGACAGCAGCAAAGAATTTGCTGTCTTCTGAACAGAAAAACAAAAAATCCCGCTTAGTTGTAAATGACTGAGGTGGTACCTATCACTGAAGAGGTGAAATCATGCCTTAAATCCGTGTTGGTAGTCTGCTAGGGTTACTTTGAGCTCGGCCTGATGAGTTTTTCACACAAAGTCTAAAGAGGAATTTTTCACCGAGACAAAATTCCATAGCCGTTGATGACGTACAGGAGTGTGTAAAAAATACATATACTCATCTTTATTGTTTATGCTGCTAAACTAAAAAGATAGTGATTTGTCAATCAAAATCCCTTGTAGGAATTTCATTGTGTTTTTGTAAATTGGAACGTTCATCCCTTGACCAAATTGTATATAATGGACAGGAGTGTGGTAGATAGAAAGTGACTGATGCAGAAAATTAGAGAGAGAAAGAGAGAGAGAGAGAGAGAGAGAGAGAGAGAGAGAGAGAGAGAGAGAGAGAGAGAGAGAGAGAATAGGGAGAAAGAGAAAGAGAACCAGAGAGAGAGAGAGAGAGAGAGAGAGAGAGAGATCTAAAGAGAGCTGATATATTATCCTCTTGACTATAGGAAATATTTGTAAAAAATATCATTTTCAAATTTACCTTCAAACACGTAAACATAGAGTGATCAAGTCTGTTCCCATCTTCATTTACAATCTACTGAACTCAGTCCTAGAAATACTGATACTTCACTAATAGCAACCAATTTCCAAGGTATAATATTCCAAAGCACCAATCTATTTTGTAGTTTAAGCAATGGGAATAGTTTTCATAAGCATTCCTGTCTAAGAAGGTAAAATATATTTTGACATGTAGTAGATCTTGGTAAGATCGTTTATCAGATGGATTTCTTCGTAAGTTTTAGTAATTGTTCATAAATGGATTTGGGTGTCGATTTTCTATTTCTTTAGCAAAAGCCAAAGAACTGTTATCATTGTTAGAAGAATTCCAATATTGTTAATCTGTTTTGTTTACATAAGCAGATCTTGCCTAAATACCTGTCATGTTCATTTCTTCATCATTTTAGTAGCTCGATCCTTTAGCTTTGTAAGACTCCATTTCGTCAATTTTTGTTTGAAATAATAGCCGACTACAAAATATCGGCATCCGTATATTCCCTTATATATTATGACTAAAAGTTTTGACCGAAGATGTAAATGTTGTCTTATATAATACATAATTACAGGCATTCTGCAATTTTCCTCGGAAAGCTGTTGCCCAATCCATATCACAAGGTGTTTCATTTCAGACATAAGAAAATTATTGAATTAGGTTGAAATCACGGTCTTCAAATTGTCGGAGCATATACTTTTATACTACTACTACTACTACTACTACTACTACTACTACTACTACTACTACTGCTGCTGCTGCTGCTGCTGCTGCTGCTGCTAATGATGTTTGTTAGGCGCAGCTTGTCTCTTTAACTGGGCTGCAGGACAGATCATGCATAAACTAAGGTAGACCGTCAGGCATTCACAGGCTTCTACCAATTATGCACTGCGATCGGTGGATATTACACCATGTGGTTCTTTAAGGAATTGCTGACGAATAAGAGCGATGACTTCTTTGTGGAAAACTTTAGGCGTCGATGAAAAAATCAACTAACTAGTCTTTTCTGGAGGATTTTCAGTTCAGGACCCATGGATAATTTTCAGAAATCCTTGGCCTAGAAGTGCTACCAGGCATTTTGCCAGTTCAAGGTAAACTCTACAAGCAGGATACTGCCATCAGCTGCGCCTGCCCGAGATTTACGGTGAGCGACGAAACCTTCCTGTACGCACTTATACAAAACTCGTGCATTCTGACCTGCGGAGTCATGTCGAACAGCTGCTGTCGCATGCTGGAGGGATCTAGCTATCGGCCAACACAATCTGGAAGATCGACCCACCAACTTCCCTTGGGAAAGAAGGGCAGGCAGTTTTCCATTGTCAAGTGATTATGTCGAAAGAGATTGTACGGTGGACGAGACTGAAAGGACTGAAAAGAGGCACTTTTCTCTTTGGTCAAGCCTTCACTGGCGTTTAAAATTCTATTTGGAAAGGAAAGTGATTTGAGAAGAATATGCTGTTTCCCCGTTGATTTGCTGCCAGATGAGTGAATGTTGTGAAGTTGGACCGAGCGAGTGGGCCTATTTAAGCTGGTGTCTGTTGGCTGCGGAGTATCGAGCTCACTGCGAGCTGACAGAATCGTTAGCACACCGGCCAAAATGCTTAGCGGTATTTCATCTGTTGCTACGTTCTAAGTTCAAATTCCACCGAAGTGGACTTTACCTTTCATCCTCTCAGGGTCGATACATTAAGTATCAGTGATCGACTAGTCAGCTCCCCTAAAATTTAAGGTCTTGTACCTATAGCAGAAAGGATTATTATTATTATTATTATTATTATTATTATTATTATTATTATTATTATTATTATTATTATTATTCAGTAGTTTTATTTTTATAAAGTGCTTTCACTTCACTACCGAGCGCAGCTCTGTGCGCCTTGGGTATGTGCTGTGGTTTGCTGTGGTGCTCTTATGTTTACTGTATTGAAAGTGTTTTGCGTAGAATGTGTGCAGTACCCAGTAGTGCAATTTTCTGTATGTTATATATATTTGTAAGTCCTGGTGTTTTTGTTATGTATTTGTCTGAATATTTTTTTATTATACCTAAGGCACCTACTATGATAGGAATTGTTTCTGTTTTTAGATTCCACATTCGAGTTATCTCTATTTCCAGGTCTTTGTATTTTGAAAGTTTTTCCATTTCTTTTAGAGAAACGTTGTCATCTGCTGGTATTGATACATCAATTAGAAAGCATTTTTTTTCTTCATGATCTTTGACAACTATATCTGGTCTATTTGCCTTAATTTCTCTATCTGTGTGTATTGGCATATCCCAGAGTATGGTTGCTTTCTCGTTTTCTGTGACCTTTTCTGGCGTGTGTTTATACCATCTTTTTTCTGTTGCTATTCCATAATGTTGGCATAGCTTCCAGTGTATATAGGTCCCAGCTCTGTCGTGTCTGTGAATATATTCCTTCTTAGCCAGGACTGGGCAGCCAGAGATAATATGATTTATTGTTTCTTGTCGATCTCCACATATTCTACAGTTACTTGTTATATTTCTTTTCATTATGTGTTTTTGGTAATTTCTGGTGGGGAGGCTTTGGTCTTGTGCAGCAATTAAAAATCCTTCAGTCAATGCTTTGAGTCCTGAGCTTCTCAGCCATTGCTGGGATTTTTCTCTGTCTATTTCTTTCGCATTTAGTTTAGCCCAGTATTTACCATGTAGGGGCTTTTCTTGCCATCGTTTTATCATGGTCCGTTGCTGTTCTAGTTTTAGTTTGGATTTCATTTGTTTTATAGCTTTTGTTGTTTCTTCTTCTTCTTCTTCTTCGTATTTGTTAGGTAGATTGATTTCTTGTTTGTATTTGTCAGCTTCCTTAAATACTGAAAACAGTTTTTTGTTTTGCTCGTGTTTTGTGGCTATTTGTATTAGTTTCCCTTGCTTTATTATTATTATTATCATTATTATTATTATTATTAATATTGTTATTGTTATTATCGCCTAGCTGGAGGCGTGTTTTTGGAGCGCTGTAAGTTTATGTTTAATTCACTTGTTTAAAAAGGTTCTATACTGCATTTTGTTCCATAAATCGTTTTGCAAACCAGCTGCCCTTCGGGGGGGGGGGGATGACGTTTGTTAACCAAAGCCCCATTTTGGAGGTGATACAAACCATTTTGTTTTTAAATTTCTTTGAAAATTTACTTCGATGAAAGTAAACATTGAAGATGGTAGCGAAAAGCGGGAGTGAGGAAAGAAGGTAGTACGGCGGTTTGCACGTCCTCTCCACCATGATTGGCAGTAGACAGCAGGAAGAAAAGATCGAAGAAGTGTCAAGAAAAGAAGAAAGGAGAGGAAGAGCAGAAAGAAAGCGAGAGTAGGGAAGGAGTAAAATCTCCCTCACTATATATGGAAATTGTAGTAGCACGCAAAACAATATTGAAAACAACTGCGGCGAAGAATCTAACAAAAATGGAGTTAGCGGTAGGAAAGAAACTTTTGCAAATATCATGGCAGCTAAGGAATTAGTTAACATCTAGTTGGAGAAAAAAAATAGAAAAACTAAACAAGGCAGCAAAATATATGAAACTGAATGGAAGGAGGGCAAAATTGACGCCTCCAAGCGACGTGCTAGAAGCAATAGCCGAACGGACCGTTGTATACAGGTACGTGAACACAAAGACAAGGAAACTCGAAAATGCTAAACGCGACCAAGTGGAAAAAGGCTGAAAGACACATGGCAGGATAGTCACCGCATTGCAAGAGCGAGGCAGTACGGTGGAGTAGAGGTCCTTTTTGAGACCGAGGAGCATATGATACAGAACTCGATGACCACGCCTCGCACCGAGAAAATCACCCTTTTCCCACCGTGACTGGATTTATGGTGGATACTCGCCTGTATTTGCACATACGGCGCGAAATATTTCTTGGATGTTAAAATATCGAGGAGGGAAAATTGGGTTGGAACTACCTTGGAGGTTCTTCTCCACGTGAAGCCAGACTAGTTAGAAAAAGTCCCAGACCTGATTTTCCTCTTGAATGGAGTAGAAATAAGGGTGAACGTGGAAGGCAGAAGGCCAAGGTGCCACGATTGTGGTTCAACGGCCTACTTATTGTTTCACTACCCACAAAACCAAAACAGAAGGGCAGAAAGAAATGTCCAAACGAAAGCACCATAACCCATGAGTCGACGGAAACAACAAGAACAACAACAATAACAACAGAAAGGCAGGGGAATAGAAACAGAAATTGAACCCAAGGAGGCAAAACAGGCAGGTGTTACAGTAAAGGTGGCAGTGGGAGTGGCACCAGCCGCGGTGGCGGAAGCTACTGTAGCAGGAGCAACAACAACATCAACAACAGCAATAACAGCACCAACTACTACAAGAGAACCAGAGCAAACAACACTAGAAGAAAACATACAAGACACGGACTCCTCCACGCATCCAAGTAATGAGGAGGGGAAGCCCAAAAGGAAAGAAAAAAAACAACAAAAAAAAACAAGAAAGAGACACAAAAAAAGGGAGAAATTCAAGAAACGGCAAACACAGACACACTGATGACAACACCAATACTACAAACACCATAAACACCAATACCATCATAAACACCCACCACAGAATCTAAGACAGACCAACAGAATCTAAGAAAAATGTTACCAAAACAACAACCATCCGCACAGCAACAGAAATTTGTGCTAGTGAGGAGGGCTAATAAAAAGCTGATGGCCCTCATAACACAAAACGAGAACATTGAAACACTTTTAGCGTACCTGAGAGCTTAATAATGATGCGTATGGCATTAGAGACTTATGTGAGCATTAAACGGAGCTTCCCGTATGACATTGGATCTCCCAGTGTAACAGCCAGCAGATGGCTATTAAGGGGATTCCCAGAGGGACCCAACAAAACAGACAGGGTGGGAGAATCACTTGACCACAGACAGCACCAGGAGGGTAAGTGACACTCCTTTTTCCTTTCCTTACTTCCTGACCAGCATGACAGTTCTTAAAGTAGGGTGTATAAATGTACGTGGCCTGGGGTCGTCGGGGAAGCAAGGATGCGTGCACAACGAACTCAGGTGGTTAAGTTTGCATGTAATAGCCGTCAGTGAGACCAGGATCACGGACACATGGTCTTGGCTCTCATTTTCGATGACTTTGGTATTTTCGCATCTCTTAGTTAACCGGAAATGGGGAGTAGCAATGCTGCTCAAAAAAGGCCTGGATCTCGAGATACGGTCGGTCGGTCTTCTTGGACCAGGAAGGTAAGTCGGTGGTTCTTGGACGTGAACAATAACGAAGGCAGTGCTTTTAAACTGGTTGCAGTGTACACACTGAGAGGAGCGGGGCAGCCGGAGTTCTTCAGATGCCTGGAGGCCTTTCTAGGAACGTCTCGCTCTTTAGTGTTAGTGGGCGACTGGAACGCCATTTTGGATGTATGTGTGGATTGGGTGGGGTAGCAGACAGGAAAGGGGGTGCACAAGCCTTGTAAACCTGCTCATTCATTTCCAGTTGGCGGACACGTTCAGACTGGATTCCCTGAACACTCCAGTTCTGACACAGGCAAACAGTGTCCGGTTATCTAGATCTGATCTAGATAGGGTATTTTGTAGGCCAGCAGATAGGAATAGCATAGGGTGTCCACAATTTGAATTCGTCAACTACACAGACCACAAATTTGTGGTCTGTACGGTTGACCTAGATAGGCTCCATAGGCAGGGACCCGGATACTGGAAGCTGAAAGCGTCCTTTCCGGCGCCTCAAGCTTTCAGAGACCGGCTTAGCAAGTTAGTCCATCGAATGTTGATGGGTGCAGTCGTCAACAACCGATGGTGAGGGACCCTAAAAAGGGCGATTAGAGTAGAAGCTGTAGAATTTAGCAGAGAACTAGCGACAGAGAAGACTAGAGTAGAGGGAGACCGAGTTAGGAAATTAGAGGAAGCACTCAGTAGATGCATAATGACCAACATGCTGGCAACAAGATTGCTTCTGAACCAATTTTTCAACACCAAACATGAAGGTTGCATTGTCAGAGCTAGGGCGAGTGCTCTAAAGCAGGATGGAACGGAAGCCGTTCGATGGGCCCGGGTGGCTGTGGTGCAACTTTTTGATAAAATTATAATTCGGTCTTTGAGGTGTCAGGACGGGTACATGCTACACGAGTCGAAGCAGATGTGTGCGGAATTTCAGCGTCACTTTGCTGAACTGTACGGGGCGCGCGGTAGCCCGGAGGCGGAGGTGAACATCACCTCCTACATTGATACTATGTCGTGGCTTTCGGCCGGGGGCGTAGAGTATTGCAAAATGCCGATTACAGCTGAAGATATACGTGACACGTTGGCTAGTTGCACGAGGGAGAGATCTCCGGGGTTGGATGGTCTACCCTTCGGGCTTTATATACATATACCAGACTTGTTTGGTGTGCTTATGGTAGGCGTCTACCGCAACTGGGAGTAGAACGGGAGAATACCGGATCTGTGAGCCGAGGTGTGGTGTCGTTACTGAGAAAGGGTCCGAACAAGGGGGACATTGTCGATAACTTGAGGCCGGTCACTCTGCTACATACAGATAACAAAATTTTGGCCAAGGTGTTAGCAAAGAGGTTGGCGCTTGTCATTGACAGACTGGTGTGTGATGCGCAGACTTGTACTACCCCCAGCAGAACTATACACAACAACCTCCACCTCACGCGATGCATCATAGAGAGGGTTGGTAAAAAAACCTGGCATGGATGGGGCCCTGATCCATTTGGATCAATCGAAAACTTTTGATATGGTCGACCATCTGTACTTGGAAGATGTCCTCAAGGTGGCTGGTTTCTGACCCGTTTTCAGAGGCTGGATCGCTGCAATGTACAGCGACATCTGTTTGGTGGTCAAAGTAAATGACCACGTCTCGGAATCGTTTAGTATCGCAAGTTCGGCCCATCAAAGATGCCCACTCTCACCCCTTCTCCTCGAACTGGCACTCGAGCCATTTCTGCGAAAGTTGGAGGTTTAGAGGGGCACCCCGCGGGAGCGGGAATGTGGAAAGGTTCGTGTCGGCGTATGCGGGTGACGTCATCGTGATAGTGTCGGACATCTCAGAAATTGAGATGGCGGCACTATGCTAAGGCAATATGAAGCGGTGACAGGAGCAATGATCAACGAAGAGAAGTCAGTGGGTCTGCATAGAGAGGCAGGCCCAAGCCAACCGACAGCATTGTGGGGCGCTGGAAGGAAGAGCCTCTCAAGTTGCTCAGGGTCTGGTTCAGTCCGGATCTCCAAGTGGACAAGAACTGGGGCGAGGTGACAGACATGGTGGCCAATCACACCCAGAAATGGTCCAAGAGGAAGCTGTCACTCAAAGGTCTGGTGGAGTTGGCGAATGTATACATCGCATCCGTCATATACTACCTCCTGATTGTCGTCCCGTGTCCCGTTTCGTGTCTGAACGGGCTGGTGTGTTTGCTCTTCCGCTCCCTGTGGAAGGGAAGAGGTACCGCTTGTCAGTACCCGTTGCGTGGAGGACTGGAATTCCATGGCTGAAGGTGCACAGACATGCGTTGAGGCTGCGGCATCTCTAACGATACCTTAACGAGCAGGTGTAGTTACCATTTGTTGAACGCGCTTCTCTGTAGTTCATTTCCCTGGCGGAGCTGACCGCCTGGATCAGACGCAGACGGAAGCAGGGCGCTTGGTACCCAGAATGTCTCCAAGCGCTCACAACCCTCGGCCAGTCGGGCAATGCGGTCGGTAGCAGTTCCACCTTGGAGTTCTATAGGGGATTAGTGGAGGGCAAGAGCGACGACCTACTCGGAGAGGTCCTGGGCGTCGAGGAGCATCAACTGGCTGGTCTCTTCTGGAGGGATTTCGGGCCGAGAACTATGGATAACTTCAAGAAATCTCTGGCCTGGCAGTGCTAACGGGGAGGCTCTGCTGGTTGGAAACAAGCTCTGCAGGCATGGGTGTGCAGTCAGTCGGGCTTGTCCGAGATGCACGCGGAGCGATGAACCATTTTGCATGCTCTCGTACAATTCCCGCGCATTGCTGACTTGTGGAGCTTTGTCGAACAGTTATTGTCACGTGTAGGACGGATCCGGATATCGTCCGAGTCCATTGTGAAGATCGCCCTGCCTCCTTCCTTTGGCCGGGAAGGGAGGACAATTTTTCTTTGTCTGGTGGCTATGGCAAAAGAGGTTGTGTGACGGACGTGATTAAGACGGTTGAATACGGGTACTATTCTCTTTGGCCAAGACCTCATTAACTTTTTCAGGTTCCACCTGAAAAGGATATTGAGGCTGGAGAGGGAGGTACTATCACCCAGTAAGTTCGTGGAAAGGTGGGTAAATGTGGCAAGAAAGTCCCATGTGAACGAGTCTATTCTAAGTGTGCGCCTGTAGACCAGAAGGAAAGAAGAAAGGGTGCCTTCCTGCGGAGCCATTTGTGTTAAGAGGGTCTAAAGTGCGTGAGGTCTCTTTGGTCACCTTTCAGTGGAATTTCCCCCTATTTGGGAAGCCTATTGTTGATTTAATCTCTTTGTTAATCGTTGTGTTTGATGTCTGTTTACACGTTTAACCTGACTGTCTCGCGTCTGTGTATCGTCCTATATGTTTTGTGTTGGGCCCTGGTGGCCAATAAAGAAAAAAAAATTATTATTCCTTACACAGTGTAAGTAAAAATGCATCGGAGTCTTTAGTCATCTGTCAAGTCACAACAAAGACCTCAGACAGATAATACTTTCCTTAAGATGTGCACTGTGCCCAATAAGGCTGCTTTTTGCAAGACATCAATCTTGCATGGGATTTCCAGTTGCCTTAAAAAGTCTTGAAGCTTCAATGGGATTCAGTCTAACGCTCGGATCACTACTAGCATCACTTTTACATTACTCTCTCGCATTCCATACAATTTTGCCATTTCCACTTTCAATTCGGAGTACTTGGTGATTTTTTCAACCTCTTTACTCACAACATTCATGTCATTTGGTATGGCTACATCAATGATCTGATAGCATTTGTCTTTCTTATTCAATATGACAATATCCAGCCGACGGTGTTCGATTACACGATCCGTCTGAAAATCATAGTGCCAGAGTATCGTTACTTTTCCATCCTCCTGCATAACTTAACTTGGTACGTGCTCATACCAGTTCTCTGTTACTTCATATTGGTATTTACGGCATTAGAGTCAATGAAGATACACATACACTTTATCGTGGCGGCGTTTGTATTCTTTTTGTATTCTTTTTGTGCACTCACCAAGTGGGTCACATTTTTCACACTCTTCACACAGAGTCTGCATTTCTGGGTGTCTGTGCAGCAATGATCAGGCTTTCAGTGGTACTCTTTAAATCACCTCGCTCAAGCCATGCCCACTATGCTGTATTATCCTTAACGTTTTATGTATTCCCTTCAAACAGTCTATGCTTTCTCATTTCAAGAAGGTCTTTTTTTCTCTTCTCCTTAGCTCTTTGGTTAAACTCTGCCTTGCCCATCATTTCATCTGTATTTACATCTATGTCTTTCGGGGCATATTGCAGCAGGTCTCACACTATTTATCAAATACTCGGCAAGCGTTCTCCTTTCGCTCCTTATACAATGGGCTATACTAATTAGTTCTCTGCCACTATTCCTTCTTTTCATATACAGTCTGTTTACGTTTGCTTTAGGGTGTAGCACCCCATGCAGCGTCATCAACTTTCTCGTCCTTCTATCCATTGTTGGTATTTCCTCCTTAGCCCATTTGAGGATGGACGCACTATACCTGACCACCGCAACAGCCCAGATATTCATTGCGGTAATCAAATTTTTGGCATTCAGGTTGGATTTCAACACCATCTTCACCCTTTTTTGATACACCTCGCTGACCCTGACTTTCATTTCTCTGTTTAGAATGTCATCCAGCGCCAAAATCTCTAATTATCTATACCCACTACCGTCGGATTCACCTGTGGTCTCTCATGATGGTAACTGCAATCCTCTCCAGGCTGCTTTCTTCCCTCTTTACATATTAAGTACTGAACAACTGAAGATCCCAAATTCCATACCGATGTCCCTACCACACTTTTGGACTATTTTGGCTAAGAAACGTATCTGTTTTTCAGATTTCCCAATTTCAGGTCATCCATAAACAGAAGATGGTTCAGTGATGGGCCTTCCTCCCCATATCCGTAAC
This sequence comes from Octopus bimaculoides, assembly GCF_046866305.1. Taxonomy (NCBI): domain Eukaryota; kingdom Metazoa; phylum Mollusca; class Cephalopoda; order Octopoda; family Octopodidae; genus Octopus; species Octopus bimaculoides. Next base: position 36,588,382 of record NC_142939.1, read on the forward strand.
CCATCTTAACTTTCCTAAGTGTCATTGTTATGGGTATTAGTGCAATTACAAAAAGTAACGGAGAAAACGAATCACGTTGGAAGATTCCCCTTTTAATATTAATTTCTCCAAAGAATACATTACTTGAGTATTATTTGGTTTCCGAATCTTTCATGCTATGCATCAGAAAATTTGTGATGTTGTCAGCAACACCAAACATCTGCAGGCATTCAACGATCCAAGAATGAGACATCATATCACATGCCTTCTTAAAGTCAATCCAAGTTATAGACATGTTTGTATGATGTTTTCTACAATGCCTCAAAACTGTTTTATTGATGACCAGGTGATCCTTGGTACCCTGAGAACTCTTCCTACATCCTTTTTGTTCCCTTGGTAGTATTTCTTCCTGTGCCAGGTAAGTGTGTCTTTGCTGCACATATTCCAGTGAGTATCTTCCAGATTATGTTTAGGCATGTTATGGGACGGTAGTTTCCCACAATATTCACCTTTTTGGAAACATTCATTTGGGCTAGTCTTTCATGCACCGCGTGGCATCTCTTCACCCAGAAGCCATGAATCCCATCTGGTCCGGGGCCTTTCCATTTAGGCACTTTACCCACTTGTTCTCTCACGTCACTCGTGCTTATGACAATATTCATTTGTTGTTTTCCGCCTTGTAATTCTGTCTTGATAGTTCTTATCCATATTGCATCCCTTTTATGCACCACATTGTTTCACCATAATCTGCTTCAGAATTCCTTGGCTTGATTTGCATCAGGAGCAACGTTTACCTCATTGTCTCTTTCTAACGTTCGGAAGAATTGCTTCGGGTTATTTTTGAGCAATCTGTTCTTGAACTGCTTATTTCTGTTCACAAATCTTCTGATCTGACTTTTTGCCATGATCCTCTGTTTTAACTGCGCTATTACTGTATCAAACCCGTTATTCCGTATTTTGTATTTCTTCCCTAATTTTTCTAGGTCGGTGTTTTTCCCCTTTTTCCAGTTTCCTCTTAACCATTGCTCAGTTTTTCCTAGATCTTGCCTTGCCCGCATTATGTCCCTATCAATGCGTCGTTTCCACCATGGTTCTTTTACTCCACCATTATTTCTTTTCTCAAGTTGTAATTTCTCCTCAGCAAGTAGTGCAATAGTCCGGAGAAGGTTCCTTGTTTGTGTTACGTTCTCCGTCTGGATGTATGGTATGACAGTATTTATATTTTGTGTTACTTTATTTATCATACTCTTATCTACCCTTTTCATATTCATGGGGATTTTTTCTCCTGGATTCATCAAGTCGGTGAGTCGTCTTTGAATTTCAAGTAATTCACTATCTAGTTGGTTCATTTCCCCTGCATGTCCACCCACCACAGTATCAGGGTTCACTGTATAACGTTCTTGTTCCTCTACGAGCTACAACTCCATCACCATTCCCCTGTTCATCCTGTCTACTCTTCTCCCTGCTTTCAACTCCTACCTCTCTGTTTTCAACTCCGACCATCCTTTGTAGCCCATCCGCAGGGTCTCTCAGACTCTCACTAATCCGAAATATTTCTACTCCAGTTAAGTAACCCTTCCTCCTAATCACTCTCACATGGTTTATTAGTTTATTTTCCGACATTGGACACATGTCATTTTCCATCCGAAATTTCAATGTACGTCGGACTACCCCATGACTTCTTTCCAGCTTTGCTCTTTCATGACATTCGATAAGTGTATCGTACTCTTCCTTCGTCCACTTATGTCTGCTTTTGCGCACACCATGTATGTGATCTGTTGTGACAACGACGGTCCTAGGCCAGATCACTGCCCCTGATGCAGGCGGTTTCGGACGTGCAGGGCGGGAAACCTTCACCATGATCGGCTATAGCTTCATTCTCGCCGTTAATTCTCTCCTTGTGTTGTATCATGATTTCATGTTTCGTTCGTGGGGTTCCCACGAGACTTATTACTGAGATCCCATCTCTCTTTTCCTCTCTTTATTTGTATATACACATGCACATGTATGTACACACACATATAATATAACGTGCTTGCATTGTGTCACCTCTGTAACCACAGTGATTATCATTACCACCATCGCTCTACCTATAGCATTTAAAATTATCAATAATAATATGGGTCCTGGTATATTGCAGCAGATCTTCGTTACTATTTATCAAATACTCGGCAAACGTTCTCCTTTCACTCCTTATACAATGGTCTATGCTAATCAGTCCTCTGCCACCAATCTTTCTTTCCATACACAGTCTGTTTACGTTTGCAGTTAGCACTTAATATTATCTTTTGCGCTCCCTGCATGAATGGTGATCCAGGGGTCATTCTCAACTAAATTTTACTTCCTTTATTGGTCATTTCAAGTGCTCCCACAAGCACTGGTTTTGTAACCGTCTTGAGAGTAGAAGAAAGAGAAGCAGCTTGGGGAACAAAACCAAATTCTACAGGTCTGTAAATACATTCGGCTGATGGTAAGGAGATCCGCAGTGGGCATTCCTGTGCGATAAGGAGACAAACGAGGCCTCACACCCTTGGGGGTCAGCAGAGGTCAAATATGTTTACTACGAATAGGGCTTAATGAGAGCGCTGACCTTGGTCTTGAGATGAACCAGTTCACTTTGTTCTATTTTTAATTTATTATTATTCTTTTATATTTTTTCTCCGTGCATTTAAATGCGTTGTTGCAATAAAAGATATGTTTACATATTCGGATAGTCAGGGAGAAAAGAAAGATGAAACTTTCACAGAAAACTGTAGATACTAAAGGTTTTAAATTTTCTAGAGATGTTCGTTTGTATATCCGATCAGAAAAGACTGTCGTGTTTTTGCAATAAAAAGGATGTTTATATTTTCGAATACTCAGGGAGAAAGGAAAGAAAAGAAAAGGAGAGTAAAATTTTCAGATAAAATTGAAGATATTAAAGTTTTAAGATTCACTGAAGATGAACTTTTGTATGTCCAAACTGAGAAAACTGTAGTGTTCTTAGAATAAAAAAGGATGTTTACTGAGGGAAAAAGGAAAGGATAGGTATTCACAGAAGTTGTAGATATAAAAGTTTTTAAAGCTGATCGTTTGTGTGTTCGGTAACTGTAGATATGAAAGTTTCTTATCTTATTTTGAAGGAAATTTAAAATACTCACAGGAAATTGTAGATACTCCAGTCTTTGAGAGTTATTTTTCAGTTGTTCTACTGGGTCATATTAGTGTTTCTGTGTCTTCGACTGCTGACTGGTCAGAGCAGCGAAGTACACGTCCAGCCGTTGTCAAGGCTATTATTATTATTATTATTATTATTATTATTATTATTATTATTATTATTATTATTATTATTATTATTATTCAGTAGTTTTATTTTTATAACGTGCTTTCACTTCACTACCGAGCGCAGCTCTGTGCGCCTTGGGTATGTGCTGTGGTTTGCTGTGGTGCTCTTATGTTTACTGTATTGAAAGTGTTTTGCGTAGAATGTGTGCAGTACCCAGTAGTGCAATTTTCTGTATGTTATATATATTTGTAAGTCCTGGTGTCTTTGTTATGTATTTGTCTGAATATTTTTTTATTATACCTAAGGCACCTACTATGATAGGAATTGTTTCTGTTTTTAGATTCCACATTCGAGTTATCTCTATTTCCAGGTCTTTGTATTTTGAAAGTTTTTCCATTTCTTTTAGAGAAACGTTGTCATCTGCTGGTATTGAAACATCAATTAGAAAGCATTTTTTTTCTTCATGATCTTTGACAACTATATCTGGTCTATTTGATTATTATTATTATTATTATTATTATTATTATTATTATTATTATTGTTGTTGTTGTTGTTGTCGTTGTTGTTCTTGTTGTTATTATTATTATTATTGTTATTGTTGTTGTTATTATTATTATTATTATTATTATTATTATTATTATTATTATTATTATTATTATTATTATTATTATTGTTATTGTTGTTGTTATTATTATTATTATTATTATTATTATTATTATTATTATTATTATTATTATTATTATTATTATTATTATTATTTTTTTTTTTTTTTTTTTTAAGGCGGCTAGCTGACAGAATCGTTTGCATGGTTAGTAGCACTTCGTTTTTGTAATCTGAGTTCAGATTCTACCAAGTTCGATATAGCCTTTCATCCTTCGAGATCGATGAAATAAGTGTTAGTTAAGCATTGGGGTCGATGTGATCGATTATTCCCCTCCCCCATGATTTTAAGCCTTGTGCCCACAGTAGAAAGATTTATTATGATTGTTATTAAAGTGGTGAACTGGCAGAAATGTTTGTGCGTCGATTTAAATGCTGTGCAGTATTCCTTCCGGCTCTTTAGGTTCTGAGTTCAGATGCCGCCTACGTTGACTTGCCTTTCATTTTTTCAGGTCGATATGATAAGTACCCGTCAAGTACTGGAGTCGATGTGATTGACTTGCGCCATCCTCTCTAAATTGCTGGCCCTGTGCCAAAATTTGAAAAATTTATTTTTGTTGCTATTGTTTTTATTGTACCACCGGAACAATGAGACCCATAGGATTTGGATTGTGAGCGCAGAACGTTGACCGTGATTGTTATTTGGACTATGATCCTTTGCTTTGTACCGATTTGTCAACTTTCTTCTTAGCACTGTGGATAAGCAGAATTACTAAATTATTAGTCAAAGTGTCTTGTGATATTTAGTCTCCTCGCTTTACGTCATGTTTTCTAATCCAATCAACATGAGCATTTTCTTTCATTCAATTAAATAATGTATCACTTAAGTTTCAAGTTCTAGGGTCGATGTAATAGACTGTACCCTCTCCTAAAATGCGTTATCTTCTGCTATATGTTAGAAATCTTGACATAATTCGTAAACACTCTTCCCCACACAAAAATACTTAGAATTATTTTATATTCTTTGATCAAATTCAGCCAGGCTTTTCATTCTCTAGTCAAGTAACGAGATTGAAGTAATCGACTATGCCCCTCCCACTACACACCACATATCTGTGGTTTTCTGCTTATTTTAGAAATTAGAAATCACTATTAACTATTTCATTGTATGCCACTGAGGCAAACAAAATTGAATTACGAATTCGTGTTATTCATTTACGGAAGTAAATTGTTTTATCTGCAGATGTTGATCTAATTAACGCAGAAATGGAATTTTTAGTTTTTAGCTTTTCTTAAAATGGCAAAGAAAATTCCGGAAATCCCAAAATAAATTTCTTTCCTTGATTTTACTCCGTTCAAACTTTTTAATTTGTATGTACATATCTCGAGGGAAATAGCAAAATGCAATTCATTATATGTAAGTTATTAAGAGGAGTTTGAAATTAAGATGTCTTTTTATAGTTAACGCACAACTTTGCAAATATTTCGAAGGAGTTCCAGAATGGAATTTTGGTAATCCTGTCCGGAATTTCTGACATTTCATGGTTTTTAGCTATTTTTATCCAATAAACTATTAACTTGGGAGTATATCAGAATTCGCTTATTTTTCATACATTCTTGCTTTTTCATTTGAACACACACACTTTTAAAGTGATCCATCATAATTTATATCAATACCTCCTGTATCTATGACCGCAGACAGCGAAATGTACTATACATTTATCAAAATTCACTCTTCATTTAAAAAAAAAATATTCTGTTCTACTCTAGGCACAAGGCCCGAAATTTTTGGGGAGAGGGCCAGTCGATTAGATCGACTCCAGTACGCATCTGGTACTTAATTTATCAACTCCGAAAGGATGAAAGGCAAAGTCGGCCACGGCAGAATTTGAACTCACAAAGTAAAGAGAGACGAAATACCGCTAAACATTTCGCCCGGCGCTTCTGCCACCTCGCCGCTTTAAAAAATATAAGGTACACGACTAAAACCGTTATCACAAATTTCGATAGTAAAATCCGAATTGGGAGATTACTGTATCGGTAAAAATGGTTACTCCAAGAGTTGGGCGTCAGTAAGTTCAGTTGTGCAATAATAATTTGGTTGACAATATATATGGTACAACACATTCCGTTGGTGGATTATAACACCAGCTTTTTCGAAACCACACGTCGAAAATAACAAATAAACTCGCTTAGATTTAAGAAGTGTTTTTTTTTTTACAACCTTACTCATTCTACTGTAGTTACATAAATTTCACTTAGTTAAAATTGATTAAGTTTTTTAAAGTATGAAAATATTTCAACTATGAAAAAAATATCAGGCAAAAATAACGCTTGATTTAAACATAAACTTTAAGGCGGTGACCTGGCAGAATGGTTACTGCACTGGGCAAAATGCTGAGGAGCATTTATTCTGGGTTTAAGCTCTGCGTTCAAATGTTGCAGGGTCATCGTTATCTTTCGTCTTATCAGGGTCGAAGAGAGCTGTGGTCGAAATCATCGACAAGTGCCCCAACCAAAATTTCAGGCCTTGTGTCTAAACGATTGATTTATTTCGAATTGCATCCGTATTTAGGCTAGTGCGCGCGCATCTATAATGAATCAAACCCTTAAAATGTCAATGCTCAGCAAAAAGTCATGATCACTTCTAGAATTTTTCATCTGTTTACATATTACTGCAAATATCAGCATATTGACAAAGTGAACATGGGTGGTATTAACTACTATTCAACATTGCGTCTCTGCCTCGGACTAAGCGATAAAGAATGATATTATCAATGTTTCAAGAGAATATGTCTTTAAAAGGCGCAGGCATGGTCGAATGTTTAAGATACTAGCTTCACAATTGTCCGTGTTTGGTCATTCCTTTATTAGCATTCTCGGATTTATAATTTTGAAATACTGTACTGATGAAGGAAGTAAGTTCGGGTAATACAATTTACACCTCTTTAATCCTGAAACGCGTATGCAGCTAATCAAGGTTGGGTGAATTCGCTATTTTTTCTTTTTTGCCTTTGTAGTTGCGAGTATTGCTGTTTGGGAGTTGTATTTTGGTAGAGAAATTGTAGTTTTGACTGCTATTTCTAATTTTCATTGTGTGGTGAAGCAATTCTTCCTGAACCCTAATTTTAATTATGTTTATATAAGTTTACCGATAATGGTTTTTTAACACACCGAACTACTTGGTAAAATTACTAATTATTAATTAATTATTAATTTTTACCGTATATCTGTATATCTATCTATATATATATATATCTATATATATATATGTATATATATGTATATGTATGTTTGTATACAAACACACATACCCACATATATATGTATATATATGTATGTATATAAATGTGTATAAATAAATGAATATATATATATATATATATATATGCATGTGTAATCGTTTATGTACATTTGTATGAATGTGTGTGTAATAAAGAAAAGAGATGACAAACGAATAAGCGATTATCTTTTGAATTTCAGTAGTTTACAGCTGTTTCCACAATAAGATGAAGTAGACTCGCTGTTGAGTGTCTGAGTAACACGTTACTGCTTCATCAGAGCCTCAAACATGAAGAGGGGAGAGAGAGAGGGTGATGGGACAAGAGAGAGAGAGATGCAAGGATAGCGTGAAGGCTGGGTGTAGCCCATTGATTACGAGTTCAAACCAAGGCTGCGAAGTCCGCTCATTAAGAGTGAAACCATTTGTTCTTGTTTGTCCCTAAGTTAGTCCAAAGACGCTCTCCCTCTGATCTTCGCTCTTCTTTTAAGATGGTAGAGGCTGGTCTGATGAACTCAGAAGTAGTAAGGAAGAAATGATATTAAAGGACAGTGGATTGATAGACACTGCTGTGCATAGAACAAAATGTTTCGCAGTACTCATGGTTCTTTGTGTCCTGTATATATGCGTGTGTCTGTATGTACATATATATATGTGTAATATATATGTGCGCGCGCGCGTGTGTGTATAAATCATGCATGCATATAAGTTGCTTTAGGAATGGTCTTCGCATAAACTGAAGTCAATTAGCAAGCAACAGATATCAGTGTTCTTCATAGTATATATATATATATATATATATAAGCATGTGTATCTCAGTGTGTTTGTTGTATGTATATACGCATATATGTTCATACATACACACACACACACACACACACACACACACATATATATATATATATATATATATATATATATGTATATATGCGTGTGTCTGTATGTACATATATATATGTGTAATATATATGCGTGTGTCTGTATGTACATATATATATGTGTAATATATATGTGCGCGCGCGCGTGTGTGTATAAATCATGCATGCATATATATATATATATATATATATATATATATATGTATATATGCGTGTGTCTGTATGTACATATATATATGTGTAATATATATGTGCGCGCGCGCGTGTGTGTATAAATCATGCATGCATATAAGTTGCTTTAGGAATGGTCTTCGCATAAACTGAAGTCAATTAGCAAGCAATTCAGTTTAGTACGTAATCTTGAATTTTTCTACTTCAAATTCCAACTGACTCTACTAAATTACGATTGAGGCCTTACATTTTTATTTTCATGTCCCTATGCAGATACGACGTATACACACCCACTCACTCACACGCGCTCACGCGTGCACACAAGCATACAATGATAAATAATATAAATAGTTTAGCTCACAAGTGTGCTATTTATTCTACATGTGCCTATATGGCAATAACTTGTATGCACGTATGTATATATTTACGTATGTATGAATGTATGTATGTAGGTATGTTTGTGCGTGTGTGTTCGTGTGTGTGTGACTGTCTGTCTGTTTGTATGTGTATTTGTGATGCATATGTATTTACGAATGTATGTATATACGCATATACATATATATATATATATATATATATATATATATATATATATATATAGATAGATAGATAGATAGATAGATAGATATAGATATGTATATATATGCCAAGTGTGTATGTATACACATATCTGCACACACTCATAGTCGCACGCGCACACACACATACATTTTCGTTGCTATAACTATTTACGAATACTACAATCCATATGTGAAATATGTGACAATTAAATTTGACTACACAAGTGATCCACTCAATAAAGGTGAAGTTTACTTGAAATAATACTTTGCCTTTAGCTATTATCAATTTGATTTTTATACTAAACAGATTAATTCTAGTTACGACACACTTACACACTCATATACATGATACACGTAGCACGCACACACACACACACTCACACACACACACACGCACACACACACGCACACACACACATACATACACACACACACACACACACACACACACACACACACACACACACACACACACACACACACACACACACACACTTTTACAAGGATTTGTGTATGCTCGCTTTATTAAACCAGAATCAGAAAAGTGATGTAGTAGAGTTTATTGTTCATTTGCTGGAAACAGTTAGCTTCAATTTCTTGCTCCTCTGAGATTTCTGCTGGCATTCTTTTGAAGAATCGATTGAGCATTTTAATTGAAAATGTTTTACCGGATGCATGATTTGTGACAATCTTATTGAATCACTTCAGTGATCAATTTCTTTCAGTATGACGCGAGTGGAAACATGTGTGCTGTTGCTACTGTTGTATTCCTGCTGTAGTGACTGGCACTTTATTGCACTTACAAACCTACGGATGTTAGTGTTTCTGTTTACAGGTGGAAAAAAGTATTTGACAAGAAACCGCCACACCACTATTTTGATATTATCTCTTAGCTATTTTTCTTTGTTTAGACTGACGATCGGTTGCATAATCGAGTGTGTGTGTCTGTGTGATTTTCTGTGTGTGTGTCCGTTTGTGTGTATGTGTGTGTATATATATATTTATTTTTTTTAAATGTTGAAGTGTATTAAACATTAAAAAAATTATTTTGTAATATTTATAAAGTTCAATTAGCGCTTTCGTACGTTCGTAGTAATCATCAGATTTCAAAATGTATTTAACTGACTGTTGAGTTCTACACAGTTGTTATAAAATGACTGACTTCTCCATTTTTGTACCTTTTAGAAAGCTCCAACAAGCCGAATGTTTGGAATACGGTTTTGACCAAACCGCATGCAGTTAAACGTCACGGTTTGCCGGGTGTACCGATATTACTGGCATAGATCCCGCCTTTATTTTAATCAATTAGCTTGCGGGTTACATGTTTTATGAGTGAGCAAACTTGGTTTCGATCGTTTTTATTTCAATTGGTGGGAGTCTTCTGTAACTCGTTTATATGAATATGTAAAAGATATTATTTAATCCACATTATTAACTGGTTGTTATATTATTGCTGTTATTTCCGTTCAGAACAGGTTTGAACATTTTAATAAACCGTTTTTCTTTTATCTTTCTTCCAACCTCACTTGTGTCATATAGTTTGTGGAGAGGAAAAATTAGAAACATTTTCTGACCGCATGATTCTATACATTCGCTCAATGGAATTTGGTGAACAGTAATGTTCTGGATTTGTTGTCTGTGGACTCGTGAGCGTTCCCTGTCTCGCCAATATATAGTTCCTCGCAATTCAGGCATTTAATGCAGTAGATCAAATTTCTGCTTTTGCAGTTCATATCTGCAATTGCGAAAATCTATCCCGTAATTGGATCTACCAAAATGCATGTATTGACACGTTCCACATCTGTTATCATTACTCTTGGATATCGTGAATGCTTTATCCTGTTACTTTTTCATGTTGAATGTTGCCTTTGTTAATAGTTTCATTAGGTTATGTGGTTACCTTTTGCTTAAGGTAAGTGTTTGATTAGTTATTATGTTTTTTTAATTTTTTCACTTTGTTTTATAATTGGCAAATTTGTTTTGATGATGTTAAAAATGTTTTGGTGATGCGGATTTTGTGTTACTAGAAATGGTACTGTGTTCCGTTGATGGGTTCATCTTTCTCGTGTTGCTCTAAGTTGTTCTATAAGTGTCTCTTTTGCTCATTGTATGCTATTTTCTATAAGTACGAGAGGGAAATTTTGCTTGAGCAGAAATCCTTTGAGTTCTGTTAGGTCGTCAAGTATGAAATTTGTAGAAAAGAAAAAGAAGTTTGCTAATCTATATATATAAAACAGAAACTATCTGTGTGTATATATATATATATATATATATATATATATATATATATATATATATATATATATATATATATATATATATATATGTGTGTGTGTGTGTGTGTGTGTGTGTGTGTGTGTGTGTGTGTGTGCAAGTTCGAAGGTTTATAACTCGAGTTCCACCTAAGCAATTCGATTGAAATTTCAGACGTGCATTTGGTATGTTCCGAGGCATATTTTAGTCATAACAACTGATTCGATCACTGTTCGGTTTTCGCAAAAACTCGATCGATTATTATCGATTTTTTCAAAAAGTCGTCCGATTTTGATCAAACTTGACATATCTATGCATTCTTACCCAAGGCTTTTCGTTTTGCTATTAGTTTTTTCAAATTCCGTTTCGTTTGAGCACAGCACGGGAAAAACCGACTCAAAAATGCCTTTAAGGCAGGCTATAGCGCCGGAACCATTGAGCCGATTTAAACCAAACTCGTTAAACGAATGCATTTTCACCCAACGAGTCTTATGCCATGGTTTATTTCATTAAATTGCACTTTGCTTGAGCACAATTCGACAAACTCACATTCGGAAAAAATGCCTTTGTTGAGGTAGCTCCTGATTTGTGTTTTTTTCAGAACACTGACCCCATTTCTTCTCCGATGCATAAACAATTAATCTCCACCATGGTGTGCACACACATTGTGACACCACGTGACCTTAAAATAGTCACTGCCAATAACAGTAAACATCCGGCACTGAGGCTTTCCATTGCAATAAAGGAAAGCAATTTCTATGTGTAGCATGAGATAGCTAAAGCAATAACAGCCTCTGCACTGCGCAAGCTACTGGTAAGTACTTACTACTTCCTTCATCCATTTCACTAGCAGTAGTCACCAGCATTGCATGGGTCTTAATGAATTACCACGAAACTGCAGAAACATGAGGCCTTACACTTGAGAAAAGACGGTTAAGGCAATAACCTTGGTAACCACTTGAATGAAATCAATACCCAAGCTGCCTTTCAAAAATTTATATTTTTGCACTGTTTACAGTTTCCGTGTACAAGTGCTTTCAGGTGAAGCCGAGCCAAACCGCTGAACCAGCAGACCGACTCAATTGAAATTTAAGATATGCATTAGGTATGTTCTGAGGCATGTTTTAGTCAACAACTGCTTCGATCAATGTTCAGTTTTCGCAAAAAACTCGATCGATAATTATCGAATTTTTAAAAAAGTCGTCCGATTTCAACTAAACTCGGTACACATTTGCAATTTGGCCCAAAGAGTTTCATGGTGTCGCGGTACTCAGCGAATGACTGGAAGACTGAAACTGATCTACAGAAGCACAATGAAGCTGCGTACCACTTAATGTGTTTATTGGTCCAGCATTTGATGTAACACCAGATTATTCAGATTTATTTATGTTATTGCATCTTACTTAAAAACCCCTTTTGTTTTCACTAACACCAGTCACAATCCTGCTCCAACGTTTTCACTGCAACCTCTCCTCTCAAACCTATTCCTTCCTCCTTTAATCCAGCTGCAGTTGGTAAGTCAGAAAATTACTATTACATCTACTGTTGTTCCTTGCCATTTCACCTCGTGCTGTTGGAACACATTCATAAGGTACCACCTCTCATTGACAAAATTAGGTAGAGGAAATTTTGGCAAACGTCTTTACCTCGCGAATTGGTAAGCAACGTTATCTCAGACCAATGCAGAACTCGCCGAACTGCGAATGCTGCTTCAAAGGCAGCTGCTCGAGCTTCAGAGAAGAAGGCCAGCGAAGAAGACGTCAAATCGCCAATGCTGTTGTGACTGCGACTGCTTGCGCTGCAGAAACCGAAGACCAACGCAAAACTCACCGAAATGCGAATGCTTCTTCAATGGCAGCTGCTCGAGCTTCAGAGACAAATGACCAACGAAGAAGCCGCCGATCTGCTAACGCTGCATCTACAGCTGCTGCAAGAACTACTGAAACAAGTCCCCAGCGGAAACGTCGCCGAGCTGCTAATACCGCGTGCACTTCAGCCGCACGCGCCGAGGAGAATGAGGAACAGCACCATAGACGTCGGACAATGGATGCTGCAGACACTGCTGCTGCTCGATCTTTCCAAACGTTACAAGACCGTGATAATCGCCTTCGGAGTGATGCCAGACAGCGAGCCCTTAGGAAAGGTGTTTCTAAACCGTTGGCTTCACAATGGGCCTTAAAAGCATTCCACAAGTGTATGGTTCTAATCTGCGCTGAGCTGATGAGTAAGGTATTGAAATCAGAAGAGCATTGCGCGAACGCGGTAGCCGAGGTAGGGCTCAAAAAATTTTCTCAAGTGTAAGACCATATCTTTCCGCAGTTGAATGGTAATTTATTAAGACCCGTGCACAGCCGGGTACTACTGCTAGTGTTTTATAAATACAAGGAATAGTTTTATTCGTCAAGGTATGCAACCATATTGTCAATACTCTTTTGCCATTTCAGCGGTAGCTTGTCTAGCCCGAAACTTTAAAAGCCTGACAATCTAGAGTCAATAGAATCTTGGAAGGCCTGTTCTACAGCATAGTCGGAATTAAATTTTTTTCCTATCAAAAAGTTATCCAAATTCTGGAAGAAGTGGTAGCTAGTGGGAGCAAGATCAGGTGAGGATGGTGGATGATGGAGAACTTCCAACTTTAGTTCCACCAATGTCATTTTTGCGATATGTAGTCTGGCGTTGTCTTGCAATGAAATAGGAGTGGATCTGTTGACTAAACTAGGGTGATGTTTTCTAAGTTTCTGCATCATTTGGTCCAGTTGGCTGCAGTATACTCCGCCGTGATTGATGAGCCAGGTTTAATGAAATCACAATGGATCACACCTGCACCAGACCACCAAACACACACCATCAGATTCTTTTGATGAATTTTGGTTTTGGACTGTGTTTTGGTGGCTCGTATTTGTCCAACCATTGTGCTGAACGTTAACGGTTGTTGTATTGGATCCATTTCTCATCACGTAACAATTCGATTCAAAAATGATTCATTTTTGTGACGAGAAAGTATCATAATGCAGGTTTCCAAACGTTGCTGTGGAACTCACTTATCCAACTTTTTCACTTTACCGATTTAAACTAGGTGAGTCAATATTGTTTGCTTGCTAACACCAAACAACAACGATAATTTTCAGGCACTTTAAGATGGATCTCAATATAATAATGGCGCAAAATGAGCAGCTGTCAAATTTTACCATATACCTTACTACAAATTTCATACTTGACGACCTAATATAAGTCGTATGTTCCTGGTATTTGGACCATCTACTATAGTACAATTTTTCCTGACTAGACAGTACAGGATGTTGAGTTTTGTGTGTGTCGAGTGGAATGTCTTTGAGGATGAGGCTCACCACGTGTAGTATGAAGGTTACAGTAAACTTACTGGGGATCGCTTCTCTATGCATCTCTATGCATCAAAACTAACAGTGAATTGTATTCTGTTGTTTTGGGCTGTTGTTTTGGGCAGATGTGACATGAAATCGATGTCATCCCGAATGAAACTGGGTATGTGACTACATAGTGGTTTTAGGATAATGTCATTGAGGTTGCTCAAACGATGTGTAGGACAGCTGTAATGGGTCTTAGTTTAAGGTCTTTTAGTTATAGTAGTTTTATGTATTCACTACCTTGTTCCTTTACAGCGTTTTGTATTCCTTTTGACTTATGTATTTTAAGTAAGCCATAGAAATTGCTGGATTTCGACTCAAAATTGGTAATATATTCCTTTTCATTAGAATTGAGGGAGTTATAATGTTTTGAGACTAGATAATTGAGTTTCTTCATGATGCGGTGGTCAATATTCGAGGATATTTATGGTAGAACGTTGTATGCTTCAAATGATCTTTAGCTAGATCCCGCTAATTTTCCGTATCCATCATAACAATGGCACCCTCTTTATCCACTTGTTTGATGACAATTGTGTTGTCATTTTTAAGACGTATAAGGGCAGACTTTTCTAGTTTTGAAACGTTTGGTCTGACATTATGCCTCTGTGGAAATCTGGACAGGATATCAATGAACTGATCTAAATGTGTATTTCGTCCTTTTGGAGGGTTAAATTTTGATTTATTTTTCGCCAAGGATTCATCATTCTCATTATTTTTATCATTAAAAACACTCTACAAGTAGTTTGGATATCTTCCTCCAATTCCTGATGTTTGACTGTAGGTGTAGGTGTGAATTTTAGTCCTTTCATCAATAACCGGAGTTCGTCACTGTCTGTATTTCTTTCTAACAGATTTATAATTTTAGGATCTATCCTATCAGTTGTTTCACAGTTGTTTCTTCTTGGACTTTTCTTTCTCTGATGTTTGCTGTCCCGACCCTAAAAAATAAATTTTTTTGTCTGGTGAGCTTTGTATTTTGGTTGCGGTGTTTGGTTAGGCATGTTTTTTCTCTTGTTCCTAGGTATGGGCATATTATTTATATTTTCAGCTTGTGAAAAGAATTTTTGGGATCTATTTGATGGTCTGGTATGGTTTTTGTTCTGTTTTTAATAGGTAATTTTTGTATAGGTCTTGAATGTGATTTCTTCCCGGTTTTTCGTTCTCTAATATTTTGATCAAATCAATAATTGTTTTGTTTATTGAAGTTTTGATCAAAGGAATGTTTGTTTTGTCTATGATATTCTTGTATGTTACGTGTATTGGTATGTTTCTTTGTCTTTTTAAATGATCAAAGTCGCATTCCAAAAATTCGGCTTGTTGGAGCCTTCTAAGAGGTACAAAAAGGAAGTTAGTAATTTTACTACAGTTGTCAAGAACTCAACTGTCAGTTAAATATATTTTGAAATTTGATGATTACTACGAACGTATGAAAGCGCTAATTGAACTTTATAAACATTACAAAATATTTTTTTAATGTTTAACACACACACACACACACACACACACACACACACACACACACACACACACACACACATATATATATATATATATATATATATATATATATATACACACATACATATATGCATACGTATATACATATGTACATATATATGTATACGTATATGTGTGTGTGTTTGTGCGTTTGTGTGTGTATACATACATACATAAATGTGTATATACATACATACATACATATATATATATATATATATATATATATATATACAGAGAGAAAGGGGGGAGAGAGAGAAATTTAAATGCGATAATCGTTGAAGCAATATTTTAATTCTTTTGACAATACATTAGTTTATTACACTACTGGTTCCATAGGGCATTGGAAGGCGTTCTGTCATCTGATACCGAGTATATTGATCGGATAATTTCTTCCACCTAAAAGCATTATACTAGAATTAGCATAGCTCCGTTCATCATAATAGAGTACAACAGCGGTAGTAGATAGAATTCCACTTGTAACAAACTGCTAGAGTTTGATCATATAAGTCAATCAATAAGAATATTGTCAGAAAGTATGCATCCAATAATACCTTTGGAATTAAAATGTTCATGTTCAATGATACCTTGAAAGAATGTCTGAAAAGAAATCTCAACAAATTGCAGCTCGATTTCCAACAAATGAACAAATAAATTCTGCCACAATTCTGCTTGTATTCGGCAGTTTGCACTTGTCTTTTATTAAATTTATGTGATTTAGTTCCCCTGTTTGAAGTACAGCAACAGTTGATGATGCAGAAACGATGGTAGCAATACTTTGAAAAATCATACGGCTACAATAACGCATTCTTAAAAACCGGGGTGTGATTATATTGCCCTACAATTTAACTAAAGAAATAAATATTTGTTGCTATAACATCAATATATTAATTTCGATCAAATGAATGTGTTTTAGAATGTATACTATAAGTATTTATTCTTATTTCAGATGTCGAATAATAATTATTAAGCTGAAGACCAGCATCTACAAGATGTTCTAAGTAAGTATTATTTTCTCATTTCTTTCGCTGCCCGTAGCAGGACTATAGCAGCTCTATAGAGCTAACTAAAGAAACAGTTGTCACTTAATGCAGTTTAGCAGATACATTTACTTTTGCTATTCTCAATGAAGTCGATTATGCCAATGAAAGGTGTCTCCGGATACTCAACTACAACAGCAATGCGTAATATCGATTTTTCTACCGGTTGTCCAACGCCCAATGGATTTAGACAAAATATCCTATTTCTGTTTGATAAAATTTGACGTGTGAATGAAATATTCTTTAAAATATCAACTGGTTAAGCAATATATTATTCATATAGTACATTGATGTCTAACATAGACATGATACCAGTTTAGCAGATAAACTAAGTTTTAATATTGATATCAAATTTTAGCACTAGACCAGCAATTTCGTCGGTATGGGTAAGTCGATTGCATCGACCCAGTGTTCAACTGGTACTCACTACCTCGAAAGAATGAAACGCAAAGTCGGCCTTGAACCAATTTTTAATATTAACATATGGAAAAGAGGGCGAGATGAAGAATCGTTAGCACGCCGAGCAAAATGCTTAGCGTATTTCATTCGTCTGCACATTCTGAGTTCAAGTTCCACTAAGGTCGACTTTGCCTTTCATCCTTTCGGGGGTCATTAAAATAAGTACCAGTTAAACACTGGGGACGATGTAATTGACTTACACCCTCCCTCGAACTTGCTGGCCTTGTGCCAAAATTTGAAACCAATATTAGCATATGGCGAACTGGCAGAATTATTAGCGCACTGGAAAAATGCTTAGCGATATTTCATCTGATTTTACGTTCTGAGTTCGAATTCAGCCGATGTCGACTTTGCCTTTCATCCTTTTGGGGTCGATGAAATAATTGCCAGTTGAACACTGGGGTTGATGTAATCGACTCCGTTCTCCCAACTGAAATTGTTGGACTTCTGCCAAGATTTGAAACCAATATTAACAAACGGCTAATTTAATGATGCGATGTTTTGCTTCGACATCTAGTATTTTCTTTTTACTGCCGCATGATCTAAAAATTTATTACTTAACCGTTATTCATATAATCCTTTAGTATATTTACAAACAATTTCTTAATAATAATGGTCTCGTTTTGACTTTAAATCTATTTCATGTCTATTGATATAGTAAAATATTTTATTTTATATTTTTTGTTTCGTTTGCATAACATCGAATAAAAAAAAAGGAGTTGTATTATTGACTTGAATAAATCTACATATTCATACATTCAAATACTGTTGCTGCTGGAGTAGCACACACACACATACACACACACACACACACACCTAGAAAACAGTTAAAACTATCCTTGTTGTTCAGTCCTCCCATTTCGACACGCAGTGCCTAGAAATGCAGATTCAGTATGAATGTTAATGAAAATTAAACAAATATGTTTAAATAAACGATCGCTATTCAGGCTTTGTTTTTCTACTAATCATGATTGACAAATTTCTGAAAAAAATTATGTAATTGTAGTGAACGTATCTTCGTAACATTTTGCATTTTGTGTAACTGCTTTCGTTTCCTTATTAAGGAGCTGCATTTTAAAAAGGGAAAAAGAGTATATAAAAATAAACACACACACACACACACACACACACACACACACACACACACACATATATATATATATTTATATTTATATTACCTTGCTCAGTACACGTATAAGTAATTTGGATTAACCGGGTTGAGTAGGTTTTGCAGTTACAGAATAGATATAGAAGTAATTGATCTATAGCAGTGAACCTGAATACAAGCAGTGGCATACAATCTTTTGGTGGTTGGATATTCTAAATGGTAAGAATAATGGTAAGAGTGAAAAGTAGCTTAGAATATCTGTCAATTTCTTAGATTTTAGAATGAAATATTCAGATGTTGAAAAATCACATTCAAATTTATGATAATTTAAATCTAAGTATGATTTTCAATGATTTTCCTTCTGAGAAGCTGTCTAATCTTAAATGTCTTCTGAAAAGGTAAAAGTGATTGAACCTTATTTGCAGGTTCCTTTTCTGCATTTAATTGTTTCAAATACCGATCTATATGCTCGCGTATGTAAATTATTACCGAAGAAATAAACTGAAATTATACAGTAAACTGATTAAAATTACTCTTAAACATTTGACCAAAATGTAAAATTAATTGTCATTGCCAATTATATTAGAAAGTGCCAAAATTCCAAGTTTCAGCAAAAGAAAAAAATGTTAACCCGAGCATATCGTATCCCAGATAAGTGCCATTAACTTGAAAGGCAAATGTTCCATTAACATATGTCTCTCTCTATTTACTATTGCTCTTATTACCTTTGCTCTCTTTAACTCGCTGTCTCTATGCTACTCCAACAAAAATTCACCCAATACATATGTCTTTTCTTTTCCGTCATTTCAGTTGAATTTCCACCAAGACAACCTTTCCTATACACTATATCCAATTCCCCTTGCACCTTGAAACACCTATGCCAATGAATTCCTACGAAGTAAAGCATAGTTATCAGTGTGTCCTAATTTAGTTTAGACACACAGAGACGAGTATTGATTTTCCGCCTTATTTTGTACTTTTGCATTAACAACTAGCATTATTCTCTCTACTGTAAAGCGGCAAGCTGGCAGAAGCGTTAGCACACTGGGCAAAATGCTTTGCGGTATTTCGTTTGTCTTAACATTCTGAGTTCAAATTCTGCCGAGGTCGATTTTGCCATTCATCCTTTCGGGATCGATAAATTAAGTACCAGTTGTGTACTGGGTCGATCTAATCGACTGGCCTCCCCTTCTCCAAAATTTCGGGCCTTGTACCTAGAGTAGAAAAGATTATTCTCTCAATGATTTAGTGTACTACTTTAGATGTTATAGTGTATCTCTTGCAAGAAATATGATATATAATTACGTAGAAAAAACACTAAGATTTTATTTGAAAGGATTTTAAAGTATTTGAGGAATATCGTGATATCCCATTCTAATATGAAATATTCAAAGATATTAAAGATACCTTACAAAACAAAGAAAAAAAGCATTTGTTTTCTCATCGTGACTTATGGTAGTTTCATTCCAGCATGTATCGCGATTTATAAATTTAACCGAGTTTCTTTTTTAAACTTATAATGGCCCAAAAAAGATAATTTATCTTGTAAAATTTATATCATCTCTTCACAGCTTCAGCTTGTCTGCGTAGCATATTGCTTTGTACAATCTGTTAAAAAAACAAGTTGGCTCCGTTCTTCTTTTTTTTTTATTCATTTTCTTTTGCGGATAAACCCGTTAATCAATCATACTTTTATTACTGAATAGTATTGCATTCTCAATGCGCTTAATTTGTAACGATTACTCTTCTCTTTCTCTCTCTCTCTCTCTCTCTCTCTCTCTCTCTCTCTCCCTCTCCCCCTCTCTCTCTCTCTCTCTCTTCGGGTTCGGGTGTTCGGCTGGGGTGTATCTTCAATGATACCTATCAAAGCCAGTTTTACAGGCACCCGATTATAATGGAGTGTCGCCCTATTGAAGATATCCCTACCTGCGAATAGAGTGGGGATTATTTTGTTTATACCTATGATTAAGTTTCAGATTACAGTGAGAGTTGTGAGTCTCTTGTTTCTTCGTTTGGCATTCAGTATGGGCTGCAATTACTTGTCTTGAGATCTAGAATGACATCTAAGTATTCAGTCATTGTCAGACCTTGAGAGTAGCGTGACCGTTTGTATGGCGTAAAATAAATCGACCGTCTTTGCTGCACAAGACCGAACTGTGGGGATGTCTGCGTTACTTTAGAGCATCCAGGATAAATAACCCGATTAGATCAGTGACCACAGTATCGTCGTTGTTTTCACTAAGGATACACCCTGTTAATAAACTTCAAGTCTACTGAAAATCTACCGCATTCCTAGTTTGCTTACTGACATTTGAATGCTATACGATACCTGTTTAACCACAGTTGGATTACTTATCTTTCCATATAGTTTATTTTCACTCGGTTATTATTACACCACGCAAACTTATATGTAATCTGACACCACTAAACCTGTTATGTGGTACTATCAAATCGATAGAGCACCAACTACTCGACCCCGATATACTGTGTTTTGTATCACATAGAGCATATAACGAAATCAACTGTCATCGCTCTTTAGCGAAGGGAAGGGTAGCCACGTTGCCTGAACTGAAAAGTAGGAGCTAGACACCGTCCAATGAGAGGAAATCATTCCCTTTTCAGACTCTCCTATATGAGACTTAATGACCACTATGCTAATTTTCATTTCGAATGAAATTGCAGTTTAATAAACTCTCTTGAGTGCAAGATAGGCATTGTGAGCAAATGCATTCTCGATGCAACCGACTCTGATATCAGATAGGATACATGGTTGATTCAGTTGGACTTCATTGCCACTGCAGTTGATTGATTCTTCAGCATCAGTAAGAAAGCAGGCATCAAATTCACCCGCCAATTGTGAATTTTTACCTTCAGTACATTTATATTCTTCATCCTGAACACCTAGACCTTGGTACACAGTTTACTAAACATCAGAATCGATCTAAACGTGGGTAAGTCACTCTTGTTTTACGATGATTCCTACTGAATAAAATAAAGGAAGAGTACCGTTGTTCCATGTATCGATGAAGAGCTACAACGGGATATGGTTCTCTAATTTCATTGGGATATTTATCCTCATTCTATTATACGCATACAACTCAAACCCACAAGTGCAGCCCTAAATTGCAATGATTGTCTGCATTGTAATGATTGCAATCTCGAGCCGTACGAACAGCTACGCCATTTTTATGCTTTTACCATGGGTGGTTTTAGAGATGACATTCTTCATCTCAAGACAAGCAAGCACTACCCCTACCATATCAAAGAAACTGTATATATCCATATAACCTCCAACCACCATCTCATTGTAATTTGTAAGTTAGTCACAGGTATCAATAGAAGTATATCCTCTCTGTTAAAGACCTACGTCTTTAACAGACGTTAAAGACGTCTTTAACAGGATCACTGACTATATAAAAATGTACTAATAAAGAGAAACTTTGCTAACAGGCTAGTAGAAATAAAATATAGCTCATCATTACTTATAAACAGTGAGCAATAAAGAGAAAGGTTACGCAAAAAATGTGGAAGCACGTCGTGTATACACACACACACGCACACGCGCGCGCACACACATATACACACACAACTTATAAAATTGAATTGGACGAGTGGGCAATATTTCGGGAACAGTAAGACACGGAGTGCTGGTGTTAGACAAGATAAATATGAAATTTACAATAAATATGACACGATAAATATGAAATTTACAAGCAGTATTAGAAGAACAAGTTTTCATTTTTCGTTTTTCTTATTACGAAAAATAAAGTTAAAAAGCAAATCATTTCTACTCAGTGCAGAATAAAACATCTGTAAAATCAAAGTGACTAAGCCAGATAATTCATGTAATTTCGTAAAGAAGTAGGGGCTGGAAACTGTACAATTGCATTTACCTTTTCTGCCATCGGGCGATTACTACTGCTATCAATAATGTGACCCCCAAAAATTAAAGATTAAATACCAAATTTACATTTCCAGAGTTAATGATCACTCCGTAATGTGCTCATCTAGTGAAGAGGTGATTTAGACGATGTTCTTGTTCCAATTCCGATGTACTAGCAATGAATATAAGCAAAAATGAGAGTAACTTCATCAATTAGTCTTTGGAATGAATTCACAGGATTCGGGGCCCCGAAAGGTATACTAACGAATTCATATAGCCTCAAAACGATGTAGCAATAGCCGTATTATGAATATCGCTCGGTTCAGTGGAAATCTGGTCACAGGCACGAACTAAATGTATCTTCGAAAAAACAATAGTACCGTGTAAAGAGGATGAGAAATCATAAAGGGTAGGACATGTATCTGACACCATTGTGACATCCTAAGTCACCTTCGTTTTTTTTTAAATCACATATAAGGAAGATCAACAATCACTAGAAGAAGGTCGAATAATGCCGAGCTGCAACACGAGGCTAAATACTTCCTAAGCAATTTTCAGCTTCCTAAAATGCGAAGCCGAATGCATAGAGAAACGAGGTCTTTCTCAAGGCTCCAGTTTTTGCACTGAGAATACCTCGATTTTGTCATACGGAATGCTGCCACGTCGGAAGATAACAAAGAAATAAAAGATAAATTCTAGAGAAGTTTTCCAGTAGTTCCTTTATTCTTCTTATGAATTGTAAAGGCTTTTTATCTCCTAAGGTTTTATTGTGCAAAAGTTAGCCCAAACGCTTCTGCGCGAACGAGCGGTACATTTCAGTATTCCTACTTAATTTACTGATAAGAATTAATATCTGTGAGAGTACTAATTAAGTCTCTCACTTCATCACTGATGGAAGAATGTTTATTAGTAAACTAACTTACACGACTTTGAATTTTACTAGCCGAATAATGAGCTCTCAGCTGGATGATTTAAACAACACCTGTCCAGGGTAGCGAAAATGCTATAGCCACTTGTAAGGTTTGGGGGTGGAATATCAAGAGAAGAAGACAAGAAAACTAATAAATTATATATATGTGAAATACATACACATATGTATGTGTATACATACACACACGTACAAACGCACATACACACACATGCATATATAAAGAGAGAGCTAGAAGTTAATTAATTTTACTTAGAAACTCTTCTCGTTGATATATCTGGATTGAATATGATGTCAAGTAATGTTTTCTCCCGACAAAGGTGTATCTTGAGCTTTTCTTGTTCTAGGGTTTGAGCGAGTGTTGCAAGCACATTGTCATGGCGCCATTTGTATCTCCAGTGAGTAAGTGCTGTTTTGCACTCTGATAAGATGTGTGCCTGAGTGTCCCTTTCTCCACAAGATCTACACAGCTGCTCCTCCTTCAATCCCATCTGTGCACGGGATACGGGAATGTTCCAGTCTCCACGGGTGATCTTCCTCTTGGGAATGTTCCATTTAGTTCCGCATCTTGAGATACCAGCTCCACAGCTCTTGACTTCTCTTGATCCTGCCGACCTCTGCATGTAATTCCAATAATGTCACGAAATTTCAGCATGCTTTCAGCCTGTACGACTGTGGTGCTAGCTACCCATTTTCGTCTGGATCTTATTGTGATAGCTGCATGTCCGACACTCTCATCCTGGGAGTCGCTGTAGGCTATCACAACTCTATATTTCGCGACTTTGAATTCATCCACTACAGATGACAGAGGAAGTTGTAGCTGTCCAGATCTTATGTACAGACCTATTGAAGTGAAGCTTGGGGGCACACCTAGCCACTTTGGAGGTATTTGTTTACCTTCCTCTCCACCCTATATACTCTTGTCATTGCAATAACCATATGAGCCTTGGAAGCAGTTCGTGTTGGTAGAGTCAGGCCTTGTATTTTCCTGAGCCCTGATCTTTTAGTCCTTTTCAGTCACTCCTCTGCTTGCTTCTCAGTATTGGTGACATTGCTTCTGTCTTAGAGCGAATTGTTAAACTTGTTTTCAAGGCATTTGATAAGGTTTTCTTTTATTGGTGAAATAGCCTCTCTGGCTCCTGTAGCTTGATTTCTTTTGTTAATTTGTCTCTTTTGATCATCATACACCTAGATTTCTTGGGCTTAAACTTCATTCTAGCTCTTTTTCGCCTCCATATGAGTTGTTATTGTAGGTTGTCATTGTAAGATCATCCACGAAACTCCTCATTGGATGTTGTTGGCTGTCTGATTCAGCAGCTGTTATGAGGAGACTCGTTACAGACACACACACATACGCGCGCACACGCACACACACACACACACACACACACACACACACACACACACACACACACACATGAGTCTCCTCATAATAGCTGCTATTTTAAGACAAGTTCACTGGCTAATCGCGACACCAGCGCCTGTTGGAGGCACTGTCTTTCTATATATCACTGGTGGGGAGATGAGTAGCCGCTACCTCTAGCAGTCGAGCGTTCTATCATTGATAACAATAAAAAAGGTTGAGACCACGTGATCTGGTGGTCTCAGTGCTAAAGGTGGCAGGGATTTGTCTCCTCGCTAGTAAGTGTGCATTTCCCACCAAAAGCCAATATGAGAGTTTCTTTCATGGTATCTACCACAGTATAATTTGTTCTAACAAAGCATCCACGTTTTTAAGTGGAGATAAATATTACCTCTCCCTCTCTCTCCTTCACCCTCTCTCTATCAACCTACCTACCTCTCTCACTCACACACACACACACATACACACTCTCTCTCTGTGTATATACATACATACGCATACACACAAGCACAGACTAACACACACACACATACACACACAAACACACACACACACACATACACACACACACACACACACACACACACACACACACACACACACACAACACACATATGACTATATGCAAAATACTAGACTTACAAAAAACGTGCTAAGGTCGATTTATTCGACTAAAATCTTTCAAAGCGTTACCCCAGCATGGTCGCAGTCACATGACTGAAACAAGTGAAAACAAGATAAAATATGTACGTATGTTTGTATGCATGCGTATGTGTGATTGTCTTTGTGTGCGCACGCGTGTGTATTTCCTTTGTGCGTATTCGTGTATTTCCTTAGACATTGTGGAATGATGAGAAAATAAATGAATGATCATAATGAGTAAAGGCATGTACGATTCCAGTGATGCATATTCGAATGAACTGACAACTTCCTTAATATTTAAGAAAGGACTGATGGCAGAAACAGATACAGAACATGCTCATGCGGTATTTAGTTATATGCGTTATATTCTGAATTCAAAACTGATAATGGTCAACGTTACCTTTGATCGTCTTGTGTGTAATAAATAGCTTATACTTAAATACTGGAGTCGATTAAACCACCTCGAATTCGTAACTCTGAGTCAGTCTCAGAAAACATTTTCACTACTGAAAGGCAATGCAGTAGCAGAAATGTTAGAATGCTAGACGAAATGCCCTTCAGTTTTTAGTTACCTCTTCATACCTCCTGAATCCACATTATATTGACGTAGATATAAGTTAAGTATTTTATTGAATCCTAATAACTAAACTATATCTCGTATTTGCATTAATCCAAAAGAAAACCTTCAATATTTTGCTTAAGATACATACTGAGAAGGGAATCATAAGTTTAGCTGCAAACAGCTTGCATTG
This sequence comes from Octopus bimaculoides, assembly GCF_046866305.1. NCBI lineage: Eukaryota > Metazoa > Mollusca > Cephalopoda > Octopoda > Octopodidae > Octopus > Octopus bimaculoides. The sequence continues at coordinate 36,614,423 of NC_142939.1, forward strand.
ATTACACTGGTCTGCATGATTATTTTTTTATTGGTTGTATGGTATCTTTTTTCTGAATATATATGAAAAAAAATGAGTTATTGTGCTTTCAATTAATTTCTATCACATCAGGTTGTCAAGTTTTACGGAGACGTTACTTTTCTCTTTTTGTATAACATATGTAAATGATAAATTAAAATGCTTACCTTATATTGACTTAAATGTTAAATCTAATATAGTTTTCTTTAGTCTCAGTTTGTGAATATGTCTAAAGGCTGCATCAATTCACCAGAAATATTCTGCTATGTCTGCGGGCAATTCACCCCTTCAGATTCCCGGAGCAATATTACTCCTTTGTTGAAGCTCTGCTATTTTGCATATTTTGGCTGCAAATTGGGAGACCGGGACAAGCCATTTGCACCTCACAAAGCTTGCAAGAGTTGCATCAGTAAGCTTCAAATGTGGTCAGTTGGAAAATTTAAATGTATGCCCTTTGGAGTACCAATGGTATGACAGCAGATGAACCACTATGATGACTGCTACTTTGGATTCAACAAGAAAACTAAAGATCGCATAATATACCCAAATATTCCTTCAGTAATAAGGCCTGTTCCACACTCAGATGATATTCCTGCACCTGTGCCACCTGAGACACGGGAAATTCCATCAGAGTCTGATACTGGTGATACTAATGAGATGGAAGTAGACTATGAGCCACCAACAAATGACGATCCCAAATTCTTCAACTACGTTGAGCTCAATGACTTGGTTAGAGACCTTAACCTTCCGAAAGAAAGTTACTTGGCTCTAGACTGCAAGAATACAAGCTTCTAACTCCTGGAACAATATTCTCTTGGTACTGTCATTGTGAAGCGAATTTCACTCAGTTCTTTGAGAAAGAGGATTCTTTAGTTTTCTGTTCAAATATTTCTGGCTTTATTGAATACATGGGGATGTCGTACAAAGCAGATGAATGGAGGCTCTTCATTGATTCTTCTAACAGACGTTTAAAGGCTGTTCTTCTCTACAATGACAGCATAGCTGCATCTGTGCCAATTGGACATAGTGTTCAAATGCCAGAAACTTACAAAAATATGAAAACAATAATAATCTACAATTTTCTCATTTGTGGTGATTTAAAGTTATTGCTCTCCCACTAGGTCTTCAAGGGGGATACACTAAGTATCCCTGTTTTCTGTGTCTTTGGAATAGTAGGGCAGAGAGCCAGCACTATGAACAAAATGACTGGCCACCAAGAACCAGCTTCTTACTCCGAAATCACAAAGTGAAATCTGTGCCACTAGTTGACCCCCAAAGAATTCTGCTGCCACCACTCCACATCAAATTAGGGCTTACAAAAAAATTTGCGAAGCTCCTGAACAAAAATAGAGCTGCTTTCAAGTACCTGGAGTCAAAGTTTCCTGGTATAACTGAAGATAAGCTAAAAGCAAGAATCTTTGTTGGCCCTCAGATTATTCGGGAATTGATGATGGACAAGCATTAGCAAGTGTCGAAGTGAATGCCTGGTTTTTCTTCAAGAAAAGTGTCCAAAACTTCTTAGGAAACAGCCACTCCCCAGAATATGAAAAAGACCTGATACCAAGCTTCCAACAACTTGGGTCTAGAATGAGTGTGAAGATGCATTTTTTTGCATTGGCATCTTGACTATTTTCCTAAGAATTGTAGAGACTACAGTGAAGAAAAAGGAGAGAAGTTGTACCATGGAAACTCGATACAAGGACAAATGGAATGTCAACATGATGGTGGATTACTGCTGGTCATTGAAACGTGGTGGTCCCGATGCACAACACAAGCGGAAATCAAAGCGGTCCTCCTTCCTTTGAATCAATAACCATTAGGAGCATATTTTTTACATTAATTTGCTTTGATGTTGATAATTCTGATTCATTTCGTATTGGTTTATTTCGTAAAACTAATAAAATGTGCTTTTCCTTGATTACTTGCTCCATTTTAATAGAGTAACGATTTATTAAAAATTCACATTTTTTATTATTATTAATTTGTATTTCATTCAACATCCTTATGCGACAGAGCAAAATGGTTTAGATATTCAAAATCAGCGTCCCAAGAATATGTAACATCACATCCATGAATAAAAATATCTAAAATATCCCAAATACAGACCAATGTTATTCATTCAAACTTTAGTGAAATTATATATGAAGTAACATTGATAAAAAAATGTTACACAACAGCGGAAGGGAAAAGATTATATTTAATCTAATCTTGAAGGAATATTCGAGTGAATAGTTCACATACATGAAAGATCACATGATCAGAAAGTCGTAGGATTGCAATTTCAAAACTTGGTAGATTGTGAACGCATTTAATATAGTTTAAGTCATATACTAAGTTCGTGTAGAGTAGTATGGGGGTGGGGCGAGAAACCAACAACTATTAGATGCCATAGGTAGGCTGCTTTGCGATAAGATTTGACGATAACAGTATAAAGGAACAACTAGTGTATGATGTGGGAGAGGAGAGCAATTGTCTCTGTTTGGTGACCGTATTTGTGACTGCTGACGTAGGTAAAATATAAAAGTAATGTAAGATAAAAAAGTTTCAAGATTATTCCCCAACAACATAGACGTAAGAAACTCCTATAAATCACAAGTATGCAATACCTGAGTGTGTATTCACGTTAGAATTAACACACATACAAACACATAAATTGTACATACACACACAATTCTACACAATATTCTTGAGCATCTCTCGCTGAGTGTTGAGCATGCACATGCACCTACATGCGCAAGCCTGGGCAAGGATTCTTGTGGAAGACTAGCTATTGCTTCTACCTACCCACAATTACTGTTCAGAAATAAAACTTCCTAGAAAGATCTATATAGCATGACATCAGTAATGTTACGGACGTTACCGTTAGAATACAAAGACCTAGTACGGATTCCGCTAGGAATCTCATTCAACTTATAATAGCACCACCAATCTGTTGTCCGGAGCTGTTAACTTTTTTATCCACTCTGAAAGAATGGATGTCATTACAGATCTATCTATCTATCTATCTATCTATCTATCTACCTGTCTGTTTATCTGTCTGGCTGTCTGGCTATATATATATATATTAATAGTTATCGCCAAGCTAGCATGGCAGTGACCAGGCAAATAGGACGAATGCCGCCCTTGATTAGCTGTGAGTTTGCATTAACACTGACAGATGTTTACGACTGTTTCTAACAAAGCTAATTAATTTATAGTTTCTGCAGTGATGGCTAGGATACATCCATCATATATATGTATATATATATATATTGATAGAAAGGACAACAAAAGAAAGAAAGAGACCTCGATATTATGTAAATAGAGAAATTTATCTGTAAAAATAAACTCGGAGTTTTATCATGGCTACCGAATAATTGTCACATATTTTTACAGGTATATACATAGTCTTTTACTTGTTTCAGTAATTTGACTGCGGCCATGCTAGAGCACCGCCTTTAGTCGAGTGAATCGACCCCAGGTCTTATTTTTGTAAGCCTAGTACTTATTCTATCGGTCTCTTTTTTCCGAATCGCTAAGTTACGGGGACGTAAACACACCAGCATCAGTTATCAAGCGATGGTGGGCGGACAAACACAGACACACAAACACACACACACACTTACACACTTACGCGCGTACGCGCGCACACGCGCACACACACACACACACATACATATGTACGACGGGCTTCTTTCAGTTTCCGTCTACCAAATCCACTCACATATATTTGCACCTAATATATTTATACGATAGCTAATTGTGAAAATCGTTAGAGCGTTCTATCGAATTCCTCGCGATATTAATTCCGAATTGCGCTCTGTACTTTTGTGCGTATATACGTACGTACATAATGTGTGTAACTGTATATGTCAGTTGGGCTTGAATGGAAATGTTATGCAATTAGTTAGTTTAAATATCAGAAGCCGTGATATTAGCAAAAAGAAAAGCAGAAAACGAAAGCACCGCAACTATGAATCAGTGAGAAGTAAAAGTTTTATTAGGCCTTATTTGGACTTTAGAGAGATTCCGTGACTGATCAGAGCTCAAATGAGGTAAAGAAGAAAGCAATTTTGGTAATATCTTTGTTTGGTCGGTTTGCAAGATTTCCACAGAGTGGCAGTCTTAGCTTTAGCGCTGTGTTGTTAATGACTAGATTTGATGAAACACATACACGAGTTTTCTTCTTGATGTTAGTTTTCTACACGATGTTAGTGTTCGCGTGTTTGCGCAACTGAAGGGACTTGGTTGTTATCTCACCAGTGAAATATATACACTTAAGGTCTTCTCCTCTGGAGGGTGAAGTGCTTTAGTGTGAGATGTGTATGACGTCTATATGCATAAGATTATGGAGGTGTAAAGATTGATCTCATTTTCAAAAGTACGTGTGTTATTTATAGTTACAAGTAGGTTACCAATATAGAAGGAACTATGAGGGAGATATTACTGAACATCAGAGTTGATAGGTTGTGGGTCAAAGATATCTCTAGTTATACTCACCTGCAATAATGTGGTCTTCTAGATCTAAGAAAACAAAAGCAGATCTATCTAGAAGTTTCTCGTGAGATATGACCAAGTTTTTTTAACGATGTTAAGTGTCACAACACTTTGGCTAAAATTTGAAAAGGGCGAAGAACGACAGGCGATAGTTATACAAAAAACATTCTTCTGGAGGCTTGAGTTTGAAACAAACTATGTAGCAATAGTGGAGTCGTTTTCAGCGGCGATGCGGCTAAGAGAGCCATGAGAATTAAAGAGTGGTAAATAGAAAACTTCTAAAAACTTAGCTATCTCTGTGGGCAATGTAACCAGAAGAATCGATTGTAATTAGGAAGTGAGGAGAGCATGCAGAGTGTGATGTATTAAGACACTTATAGTTATTTTTTTATGATATCCTTGCCATAGTAAATAAAAGCTGCAATCGTAGTTAAGTCACAAGTTGGTAATGACAGTTTTACTTCGTTCAAATTCTGCAGGGAATTATATATGCCCGTACTGATAATTGTGTAAGGAATTTCGGGTAGTATGCTTCAGACGATGGTTTCAATCACTTAGGTGACTCATATGGGTCAGGAACAAGATTTACTGCAAAAGTAGTCAATATATAAATGATCACTCAATTAACTTGTAGTACTAGAGCGTTTGATAGAATGGAACGGTATGAGGATATGGAGTATATTCCTTTGATTAAGTAGCGATCAGATGGACATAGAGACAGGTTTGGAAATAATTGTAGGTTAAGGATGTTTATGGTAATGACGTCTTCTCGCGGATAGCAAAGAAATTGGCAAAAGTAGTTATAGACACTGAAGTGAGGAATGGTGATTTCAGAGAGATAATTATATTTTTATACAACTGTTGACATAATGCGGATAAAAAGAGACAGTTATGTTTTCAGATAACGAAAGAAATATTTCATCTAATAAAAATGATCTAACATGGAAATAAAAATGGAAATGAATAAAAATTAATTAATTAAACGAGAATATTTATGTATAGTAAACAGAGAGATATTTTATATTGAGCAATGAATTATTGAACTGTGCCTAAATGAATAATAATGTTTCACTTAGGTGCCGGCATAGCTAAGTGCTTGAAAAGTTCGATTCTTAACCATGTCCCACTTAACTACTAAGCCC
>NC_142939.1:36622558-36627558 GCF_046866305.1 Octopus bimaculoides
TTAGCCTAAATACATATATTTATTTAATCTAAACTGAAACATGGCTCGTGGCGTCGCTGGACATGTATAAAAAGAAATAATCAATAAAACGTTATATTGTGTGTAAGGTTTGCAGTACTTTCTAGATTAAGTGAATGTGAAGTATTTTTATGGTTATAGAAAAAATATACATGTTATTTTGAGAATTTAGTATAATCAGTAAAGAGAATTATCTAGGGAGATCAGCTACAGGAAATAATCATTGACTATTCTGTGATAACATGAGCAAAAAAAAAAAAAAAAAAACAGAAAAAAATTATTAAATTAATAGAAATTACTGTTGCTAGGAGGAGAAGTAAACATAGCCATACTGGCTAATATTAACCTAACCTAGTAAAGAGGCGATAAGATTGAAATTTTAATTTATTAACATTAAAATTACACAAACAGTGAGAAGAAGAAAGCATTTGCTGGGGGTGGGTTTAATATTCGTTAAATCTAAAATTTGGCAAATACAGTGTGAAGCCCGAACATGTTGCGTCCTGAAGCCGACTCTGTGAAGCATAGATTTTTTCCAGTGTTTGCCAAGTCCAGATTAAGTGGCTCAGCATTCAGTCAGCAGTGCTTCGTGCAAATGACGATTTAAAGTAAATTCCTGCAGTTATTTTATTATTATACCAGTCTATGTACATTTCGTGTAACGTCTATTATACTAATCCTATATTGCAAGTTCTAGCAAGCAATAGCTTGAACCGAAACTTACTCCAAATTGCCATCGTAACTGCCAAAGCTCATTTTAAAATGATAATAATCCACCATCTAATGTTTTCATTTCCTCAACTACATGGGTGATTTCAATATTAATAATAAATTTCGGATTTATAACTCGTTGAGTTTGACCGAAAGTTATCAGCATTAGAGAGGGAACCAATATTTTTTCTTCCTATTGTTACCGTAAGTGAAATTCTTTTGCTTGCAACATTAAGTTAGCACTCACTCAACTGTTGTGTATGTAGAGAATTTCAAAGATAATCTTTAACAATGGTTTTATCTGAATTCCCTACTGGTCGATAAATCAATGTAACTGTGATAAGCTATACCCACAGTTATAAATAGTGCATATGATATGAGGCTACCGTTTAACAAATAATACACAGAAAAGATGAATAAACTCAAATAAACTTGATGGAATTAATGTTGCCGAGATACGAGATGAATGCTCTATTCTGCAAGTTTGTTGCGTGCGCGCGTGTGCGTGTGTTTATACATATGAAAGCAGATATGTATATAGAGATATATGTATATATGCGGGTGTATGCATATGATATGTACGCATGTCTGTACCATGTGGGAGGAAACTATACGTACATGTAAATGTGTTTTACCCCGTTGATAGAAACTGACGGTTTTGAGAAGTCTGTCGTACGTGAGCTGGGCTGCAGTTGTACTAGTCGAAGGTATAATCGTTAAACTGTTCTCTACATTTTATAGCAGTATGTAGGTTGCCAGCAAAAGTTGTAGGTGGGTCGAGGTTTTCATGGTTAGTCTGCTGTTCTCGTTAGTAGATGAAATGCTTATCGATACTATCTAGATATTTTGTAGCTAGTATACTGTCCATCGCTACAACGAGACAACCAAGAGACACTGTGACATTCGGTACCTTTTCTGGTGTACTTAGTCTCTTGGTTCTGCCACCCTAAGCTCTGTTGCATTCCGGGTAATCACTAGTATGATACCACTTTGTGAACTTTTCTCCTAGTAATCTCTTTTGTATGACCGGAGGCAATACTGACCTGGGTTGCTTGCTGCTTGGTCTAAGTAGTGATGTTGGCGCTTGCGCATTTGGGTGTATGAGCAAGCCGTTGCACTCTTCGATTGACCCGAGACACACTTGTCGATGTATGTGCTTTAGCTAATTGGTGCGAAAAGGTGAATATATAGGTACGACAGTTGGCACTAATTTGTTCGGTGTTAGACGACTTTGGGCAAAATCAATTTGTAGACCTACGTTCAAGTTATTGGGTTGCCGAGAATATAACAACATGTGATATTCAGTACATGATTGTAGCAGATGCCAATAAAATAATATTTGCCCTTATCATCACATAATGCTACATGTAATTGTAAACTATAAGAGAATTAATTCATTATTTCGACAAACATTTAAAGAATTGTGAATAATAGCTATTACAGACTGCTGAAAGAAATTGTTAAATGGGAAATACGACGTCCTGTAAATATTGACAACGTGATTTTTAGTTAGAATAGAGATATGCAATAGCCATTTGTGATGTATCTGAGGATTGTGTTGCTCTTGATAGTGATATTGTATGAAACCCCACCAAAGTATTTATATATTTGCTTATTCGGCATACCGATATAATAAAGCTAATCGCGAAATGCACATGTATGTATGTATGGATGGATGGATGGATGGATGAATGGATGGATGGATGTAAATGTCTGTGATTGTGTGTGCGTATGTGCTCGATACATAAACCATGAATCACGAAATCTATTATCTTTATATTATAGAAATCTCAATAAATGTTATATATAATAATACACTACATGTCACTCTATACAGAAATGAAAAGAATAACCACATCCACATTTATCCCTTTAATAATACCCTCTTACCGAAATAAGAGCATTTAAAAAAAAATATAATGAATGAACAAGAGCAAATACATAAATAAAATGTATTTACATCCTTTAAATCACTACCATTTATATTAACGGACTTTTATAATCTAGCATTTTATATGTTTTTGTGACGGAATCCTTGAACACACAGCCTTTTATTATGTAGTCTTTTATAAAATTGGTCTCATTAGATAAGTTAGTCTATTAGTTTCAAAGACAGATACCGTATCAAAAGATGGATTTTGCGGCAAAATTGCTAGTTTTAGTAATTTTTCTTTCTCTTTAGAAAGCATAGGTGAAAACAGATATTTTTATGTTAACATCAAAAAGAGTACGTGCGTATGAATGCTGTCTTTGAGTTGTTTGTGTCTACTCATAAATGTCCACAAGTTAGTAATTATGTGAATATCTGTTTGTTTTCTTGTGCACTTATGTAAGTCTAGGTCTGTGTTTGTATTCGTAAGTAAACATACATACCCATATACACATATATGCATGCATATGCACATGTTTTCTTATATAAATGATGTATACACACACACACATTTATATGTATACACATGTACAGACATGCACACACATATATAAGTTTGTCCATTAATGTATATAAATGTTCTTGTTAGCATGTGTAAGTAGGTGTATGTGTATTTGAAAATAGGTGGGCGAGAACTTGTGTGCATTTACATATTCAGGCATATGCATATCTGTATATTATTTTTGTGTGTTTATCTGGATATGTATGTGCGCATCGGTTATATTTGTGTTCGTGTGTGTACGTAAATGTATATATGTACTTCTTTATCAGAAAAATGAATTACAGTCGAATTATCGTAAAGTCTACATTCTTCATCTAATATTCCGGTGCCTTTATATTTTGCTTTATAATTTTATTGAAATAATGTATTGCAAATGTTTATCAGACCATAAATCGTCATATTTTCCAGCAAACTAGGGATTATAATCGCTTGTATTTTGTCTTTCCTCTTTTATATTGCTTCTGGGTATGACTCTAGTTGTTAGAGACCATAGCTATGTAGATAATCTAGGAATACATGATACTGTATCGGGAATAGAATTCAGCTATATCATGAGTGGAGTATTCTATATGCTTTCTATTGTTAGCACTGTAATTGCGTATCTTTGTGAAGAGAGTAAATCCATCGTATGAATTTCATTCTCCGATTCTATGTTCGAAAAATAGCCTGGGAAAATTGTACAAATAGGCTCCAGTTTGGCTAAAAAAAGTTAATTATATTTTGATGTTAATATGGTATTAATGTTACATATGTTGCTGCTGTGATGGAAAAAAGTATAATATTGCTGAGAAATAATGTAACTGTCAGCTATGTTATGATGTTAAGCAGGTGAGAGGCAATTTTTCCAGGAGAAGCTGCTAGTCCATGACAGGTAAATTTTTAAATCCTACATCCTTATAGTCTTCTCACACCTACTATAAAGATTGACCCTATATAAATACGGGGTAGCAAACAAATATGCATATAAAAATAATATAAAATGACTTCCTATAGTTGTCGTTCGATCGTTGCTGAAGACTATTTTCTCGAACAGTGCATGACATCGATTGTCAAATACAATCAAGACAAGCAAAATGTATTTTAGCAACATGTAGCATTTTAGGTAGAAGTTATCGTACAACACTATAGAAAAATAGCTCAAGAAGTTTCAAGGGAATCTCTCTGTATATTGTAAGAGTCGTATTTCTCTGTTCATTCGTCACACGCTGAGAACAAGATTATTTTCAAGTAATATCTGTTTTTTATCTGTTAGTCATGAGCGAAAGCACTGTGCATAACACCACCTCATGACACCCAAGATGTGAGGTAATAGTGTTAAGTTTATCACTCAAGAAGACCCTGATAGGATTTGAACTCAGAAATGAAAAAAGACAGAACAACACAGACATGAAAAAAGACAACAACAACTCAGAAATGAAAAAAGACAGAACAACAAGACAGAACAACTCCTTCCCGATCCAACAATATTTTCAAGAACAAAACAAACTGATAGTTCAGAACAAGATTAATCATCAAAGGAAACTAGAAAGGGTGTAGTATGTCAGAAGACAGCATGCCATTAACACATTTCTAGAAAGTAACTCGCAATACCTGTAGTTTAATGAACGTGCAATATCGTCATTGCCACACGCTGAACAAAGCATACTGGGTAAATATTGGCCTATTTTGATTTTGATGTGTACTGTAAATCTGGCCTAATCTCTATTCAATCTATTCAATAAGTACCAGATTTACCTGATGTACTACTTCAATTCCTTTATTCACAACAAATGAAATATTTTAGAAGAAACATTCTGAAATCCAGCAATACTTTGGTTATATGTGACACGAAAGCAAATG